>NC_047088.1:227904302-228204302 GCF_902459505.1 Geotrypetes seraphini | reverse complement strand
AGGACCCTGAAGCCGTTGGCTCAATGCGCAGTGGCAGCAAAGAAAGCAAATAGGATGTTGGGCATGATAAAGAAGGGAATCACAAGTAGATCGGCGGACATCATAATGCCGCTTTACAGAGCAATGGTCAGACCACACTTGGAGTACTGTGTTCAACACTGGTCTCCCTACCTAAAGAAGGATATAACCCTACTGGAGAGGGTGCAAAGGCGAGCTACGAAGCTAGTAAAAGGTATCGAGAATTTGAGCTACACAGAACGCCTCGGAAAACTGGGATTGTTCACCCTCGAGAAGAGAAGACTGCGAGGAGACATGATAGAGACTTTTAAAATACTAAAAGGATTTGACAAAATAGAGCAAGAAACATCGTTATTCACATTGTCAAATGTGACTCGGACAAGAGGTCATGGACTGAAACTGAGGGGCACCAGGCCCAGGACAAATATTAGGAAGTTCTGTTTCGCACAACGAGTGGTGGACGCTTGGAACGCTCTCCCTGAGGAGGTCGTGATGGAGACCAGCATTCTGGGTTTCAAGAGCAAGTTGGATGCACACCTTCTTGCAAATCACATTGGGGGATACGAGTAAACAAGGTTTCTCATCAGGGAACACCTGGCTTGGCCTCCGCGGGTGCGGGTCGCCGGACTGGATGGACCTAGAGTCTGATCCGGCGAAGCCATTTCTTATGTTCTTATGTTCTTATGTTCTTATCAAAAAAGTTATCCTGCTCTACAGAATCCGTGCAGTTTTCATATGTAAAACTAGCAGACAGAAAAAGAAGAGAGTAGAATTACAATATTTAAGGCAAAAAAACAACACTTTTTCAAATTGTTTGACCACACAAGAAATATGCTCAAAAACACCACTAGACGCTTTAGCAATCCCTACAACAACCTATCAAAACCAATGACCCTCTCACCACACACTTAAGGCCTGATTTATAAAGCATTATCTCCCTTTTTTATTCCATGAAAAAAAAAAGTCTTGACTAACCAATACATTTGTTTCAAACAACATTCCCCTGAAAATTGGGACTTCAAATACGCAAATATTCTAGAATTCAGTTCTCATACTTCACTTGCATTATTCATTTTGGAAGGGTCTTTATGGCACTGGCATTTTAAATGTACATAATTTGATGAATTACAATTAAGTTATCTTGGGTCAATGTAATTTTAAGTTAAACTAATGGGGTATGTGTCTGTGAGTGATGTCTGATTAGTTTAATATGGCTTAGTGCAGGATGTCTTGTGATGCTGACCTTCAAGGAACAAAGTTAATATTGTAATGCGTTAGAGAATATGACTGTTATTCAGAATACAATTTGCATACTTTTACAGTTTTATCAGGCATAAATTCTTCAAACTATAGTTGTTTTGATCCTAGGCACAATGAAAGTACTGAATAATTTGGTACACTTGATTCTTAAGAACTAAGGGCTTGATTTACTAAGATTTTTCCCACTCAGTGGGTCATGGGACAAAACGTTTAGCAAAGCAGGGCCCTGTATCTGCTACAGTGAAGTATCTCTATCCACACAACTGGTAATTTTAAAGATCAGCAGTGTTCTAACTATGGAAATTTCCTTTTATAGAATTACAGGTAAAATTGTACATAGATGCCCTGCATGCATTCACTTTTACTTGCATTCAAGAGAACATTTCGGAGGATGCACAGAGAGGATTATTCAACTGCAAGCATAGGTTAATAATAATAATACTACACTTCCCCCTCCCCATTCGTGGTTTTGGCAATCGCGATTCCACATATTCGCGATTTTTTGGGGAGGGGGAAAAAAAGAAAAGAAAAAAACATTGTTAAGTCTTCCCCCCGGCATCCCGGCCTTACCTGGTGGTCTAGCAATCTTCCTACATTCCTGCCCCACGTAGATCGCCATTAGGAAACAGCTGTAGGGACTTCCTGTCGTAGTCTCGAGAGACTACGGGAACTCACAGCAGCCATTTCCTAATGGCGATCTGCACGGGGCAGGAGCGTAGGAAGATCGCTCCTTCCCCGAAAGCCCGCTAGACCACCAGGTAAGGCCGGGAAGGCGGGAGGGAGGCGGGGTGGGTCAGAGCCAGATATTCGCGGTTGTTCGCCATTCGCGGTCCGGCTCTGCCCCTATCTCCCATGAATCCGGAGGGAGAAGTGTAATTTATTTTCTTGTATACTGCCCTACGAGTAGTTCTAGGCGGTACACAACAGAAAACATTAAAACTTTTATGGCATAAATGCGCATGAATCAAGTCTCATTTGAAAGGAAGCTCTGGAATGTGAAGGCATAGGATGAAGTTAAGAGGTGATAGGCTCAGGAGTAATCTAAGGAAATGCTTTTTTACAGAAAGGGTGATAGATGCATGGAACAGTCTCTCGGAAGAGGTGGTGGAGAGAAAGACTTTGTCTGAATTCAAGAAAGGGGTAGGCACGTGGGATGTCTTACAGAGGAAGAGATAATGGTTACTGCGGATGAGCAGACTGGATGGGCCATTTGGCCTATATCTGCCATCATGTTTCTATGTTTCTATAACAGTGAGTCTAACTTTATGAATGCCCATGACCCTCCCATGTTTCTCACTTGGCCATGACCCCTTTTTGAGATCTGTGCCCTAGAATTTACGCACACCATTTTTTAGAATACGCTTAGGAAGTTGTGCACATAAATCCTAATTAGTGCCAATTATGACTTGTTAATTGGCAATTATCAGCACTGATTGGCTTGCTAATAAAGTTGCACAAGCGAATTGACAACGCACATAGATTTGCACACACAGCTTTGGTCGTACTATACAGAATCTGGTCCTACAGCTATGCTTTTTCTTCTCTTATATAAAACTTTACCTGTAATTTTCATTAGGTGGAATTGTTTGCATGAAGTAGAGTGCAGCGGTACGTGCTCTCCAATGCCATTTCTTTGCAGGAAGTGTGTGTATAATGCATCCTTTGATTTCTTCCTGAAGAAGATCCACCAGCTGCTTGTGAGAACCTCCATAAAAAGCTTCCACTATAAGAACACTCATTTAGATGTAAATGGTTCAAATCTTCTTGAATTCTAAAAATAAGATAAAAATGCTTCTATTATTTTTAATTTTTATTTTTTGAAAGGATTTTGAGGAGGTGAGTGGTGGGGCTGAGGCTCATTCAATAGAAATAAAATAGTTAAAAAACAGTGAAGTGCCCAGAATATTCAAAATATAAATACAGTTTTCATTTTCTGGGCAGAAGTTGGTTACTTTGGGAGAAGCATATGCTCTATTATTTTTAAGCCATTCACTTATCAATGCTGTTGCTGTTTTCAGTTGACTTAAGCTGGTCATCAAGATTTCAGGAAACTGATCTCTTTTCAGCATGCTATAAAACAATATATTTAATGAAATGCCAAATAACAACATGCTACTCTCATACTTTATCAGAGTTGCGTGTCTGGAATGCAGTACCCCATTTACATCATGGCATATAGAGTTCCAGTACCCACATTATAAGCCTTTTAGAAAATTGTTTTTTTTAGACTGCAAGATATGATTGGTCTATCATAAAGCCAAACCAAAAATGTTCTACCTAATTTTTCAAGAAGAAAAGCTCCCAGGGCCTTCAAGTATGGGACCAAACTTCTTTCTGATGAATGTGACACAGGCCGTGTTTCAGCGTAATCACCTGTGTCAGAGGTCAACTAATTTTATTATGTTATGTTTGAAACAAACTCCCCCCAAAACACTATGAGGTAAAACCAATATGGTAGAAAACAGTTTTTCATCTTCCAATTGATTGCAAAGCCAAATGCACTAAACTGTCTTCAGCATTTCAAATCGCGCCAAAAGAGTTTGGCTTCAGATGTGTTTCAGTGCGCATGTGTGAGATCTCTTTCTTGTTCTCAGCTCTTGAGAACAAATACAGTAGATTCTCAGTTAACCGGCACACATGGGGATTGATAGATGACAGATAAATGTAGTTTCTGGTTGCTTGAGATTTAATATTAAAAATAGGCCTTACTAATACTATACCCCATACTATGCTATAAACTTTTCCAGACAAATTATCGGACATGTGGTAGACAAAGTGTGGGCATACTCGGGTGTGACGTGCCAAGTTTACACTTAAATTTCTGCCAGAAATTGATTTTTTTAAAAAAATTTAAAAGTATTACAGTATTTCTTTGACTTTTTTTTTTGTTGCGGTTGCTTGAGTTCTGGTTAACAGAGAGTCTACTGTATATACAAAATAAAGACAATCCTGAAGAAGGATACCACTGCAGCTTGGGGCTAATTTTATAAAGAATTTAAACAGTGCTTGGCCCACAAGCCTCTCCCCCTCTTGACCCAGTACCAGGGGCTTACTGGGGGTCCACTGTTGTCTACTAGGGTGGGAGCAATGTTCAATTGCATTCACATTATGGCCACTGGTTATCCAAAATGGCTGCAGATCCTCTATATTACCGCTCTCATAATGGCTATAGCTACAAAAAAAAACACCCAGTGTTAAATACAGGGTTTCAAAAAGATAATTAGACCCTGAAGTAAAAATTTACAGTTTTAGTATGATGGGAAAATATAAAGTAAAACATGCTGACGAAAGTGTGGAATCAGACTTAATTCCTTTATAACAAACCTGAAGTAAACCAGTGAGACAGGATGATACTGTTTTAAGCCATCCATTGCCTACAATGCATCCAACTGTGCTCATAATTGCAGACAAATCTACCTCTTGTTGTGTTTCCCTTGACCTAGCCAAGTTAAGGTAAACATATACCGTAAATACTGAAAGGGTCTTTAAAAGTCACCGATGATAAATCATCCAACAACATTTAACCTACTTGATGGAATGGAGGTCTCTAAGAAATATAAATCACTATGGACATTCCTTTTACCACTCCAAAAGGAAAACAACAAATAGTATACATTTAGGAAACCTGATCCGTTCCTTATTTTCACTATCATATACTCCCTTTATCTTTCTTCTTTAGAATCAAGGATTTTGCAGGTCACAATTGCAGTGTACTTTAGAAGTGATGCTGTTAAAGCTCATAAAATAACAGTATAGATAACATTCTATAAATCATACTCCAAAAGTGAAATACGGACCTATTTTTGACAGTTTTACAATACCTTTTAACAATTCGTATTCTATCATAGGCCCACATTCTATAAAAGAAAGTAGGCCCCTACTTTATTTTATAGATTACTAACTTAACCGGGCAATATATATGTGTATGCGCTTAGGCCTCCTTTTACGAAACTGTGATAGCAGTTTCTAGCGCAGACAGCCACGCTGAATAGTCCACGCTGCTCCCAATGCTCATAGAGTTCCTATGAGCGTCGGGAGCAGCGCGGGCCGTTCAGCGCGGCTCTCCACTCTAGAAACTGCTATCGCAGTTACGAAAAAGAGGGGGTAAGACACTAGTGCGTATGCCAGCGACAGGGAAGCAGTAGAACTAGAGGTCATGAGTTGAGGTGGTTAGGAAGGGGGCTTAGGAGTAATCAGGAAACTTTTTCACAGAAAGGTGATGGATGCCTACCATGGAAGACTGAGAAGACAAAAACAGCGCCAGAATTCAAGAATACTAGGATAAACACAAAGGAACATTATACAGAAAAAAAAAGATGGAGTCTAATTAAAGTAAAACATTTAAATGACCTCATAACAGGAGTGAGCTTTGATAGCAGCTTCAGAGGTTGGGGAGGCAGACCAATGGCAAGCAGGGTATCAGGTCAAAAGCGCGCCGGGACAAAGGCGCGCGCAGACAATTGAGCGCAGCGCGGAGGCGCACGCCGCAGAAAATTACAGTTTTTACGGCTCCGACGGGGGGAGGCGTGGGGGGGAACCCCCCACTTTACTTTATAGAGATTGCGCCGCGTTGTGGGGGGTGTGGGGGATTGTAACCCCCCACATTTTACTGAAAACTTCACTTTTTCCCTGTTTTTAGGGAAAAAGTTAAGTTTACAGTAAAATGTGGAGGGTTACAACCCCCCAAACCCCCCACAACACCGGCGCAATCTCTATTAAGTAAACTGGGGGTGCTCCCCTACAAAAACCCCCGTCGGAGCCCCTAAAAACTGTAATTTTCTTCGGCGCGCGCCTCCATCTTGCGCTCAGTTGTCGGCACGCGCCTTTTGTCTTTCGCCGAGTTGTCTATGAACCGGCAAGCAGACTTCTACAGTGTGACAGGTAGATGCCCAAAATTCCGGCGCTGTTCTTCTACAGTGCTGGAGAAATATTGGTGTTTCTTTTTAGTGACCAATGCTCAACACTAACAGCATGCAAATGATATGCATGCTGTTAGTGTTGAGCATTGGTCACTGAATGGACCTGAATGGACTCTGAAGTCTGTGTATTGGGGAGGCCTAAATGGACTCTGGAATTTATTGGGGAAAGGAGCCTGAACTCTGGATTCTGTGTATTGAGTGGAGCTGAATAGAGTCTGGAATCTGTGTATTGAACACGATTTCCATTGAAACTGGCTTGTATGTGTTTGCATTACTGCTTTAATCAAATGCAGTCAGAGAATAATTAAGCTCTGGAATGCATTGCCAGAGGATTTAGTAAGATTGGGTAATGTAGCTGATTTTAAAGAAAAGGTTTGAATAAGTTCCTGGAGGAAAAGTCCATAGTCTGCTATTGAGACAGACATGGGGAAGCCACTGCTTGCCCTGGATAGATAGCATGAAATGTTTCTACTATTTGGGTTTTTGCCAGGTACTTGTGACCTAGATTGGCCATTGTAAAGATGAGATACTGAGCTAAATGGATCATTGGTGTGGCCCAGTACATAGCTATTCTTATATTCTTATGTTATCTGCGGGGCCAAAGAGGTAGGGTTTAAACAATGACATGGGGACAAATTTTCCCCATCCCCACAGGAACTCAATTTCCCTATCCTGTCCCTGCATGTTTTGCTGCTGTCCCTGTCCCATTCCTGTAAGCTCTGCCTTAACTGCACAAACCTCGATCACTTATGATTTTAAAGTGTTTGAGGCTTGTGCAGATGAGGACAGAACTTGCAGGAATGAGGAAAAGAAATTGGCAGGATGGGACGGGAAAATGAGTTCCCACGGGGAAGGGGAAAAATTTGTTCCTGTGTAATTCTCGAGTAGGGTTACCATATGTATTGGAAAACCCAGAAATGTCCTCTTTTTTGAGGACTGTCCGGGTGCCTGGACATTTATTTATTTATTTTTTAATAGGGGAGCCTGCCTGGGTTTAGCCGGCTCTCCTGACTCCCCCTTGAGATCTGAACAGGAACAGAGGCAATGGGAATCCCATGGGGATCCCCTCCGCATTTGCTCTCTTCAGGTTGCCAGCAACATTCCTTCCTACACCTTGCCAGTATCTGACCCAGAAGCCTTCCTTCTGAAGTATTTTGGTGGCGACCTGAAGAGAAAGGCCTATAAGGCCCAGATAGATACTGCACAGGCTGGGGGTGGGTGGGAACTGAAGGAAAAAGATGCTGCATGGGCTGGGAGGGGTTGTGCAAGGGAGGGAAAGAGATTCACATGGGCTGAGAGGGGGTGTGGGAAGGGAGGGAAAGAGATTCACATGGGCTGGGAGGGGGTGTGGGAAGGGAGAGAAAGAGATGCTGCAAGGGAGAGAAAGAGATTCACATGGGCTGAGAGGGGGTGTGGGAAGGGAGAGAAAGAGATTCACATGGGCTGGGAGGGGGTGTGAGAAGGGAGGGAAAGAGATGCTGCACGGGCTATGGGGCGATGGGAAGGGAGAAAAAAAGATACTGTATAGGCTGGGGGATGTGGGAAGGTAGAGAAAGAGATGATGCTGGAAGGGAAGAGAAAAGCAGAATATTTGGACATGGGTTGTGTGGAGGATGAGGGACAGAGAGATGGTGCATATGGCGAAAAAAAGCGAGAGAATTGTTGGACACCGGTCTTAAGAGATGAGGGAGGGAGGGAGAAATATTGGATGTTGTGGTGGAGAAAAAAGGGTGGGACAGATAAAAAAGGATGCAAGTGTGAGGAATGTTGGACACAGTGGTGGAGGGATGGAGGGAGAAATGTGGAATGTGTTGGAGAGGTGCGATAGGCGAGATGCTGGACAAGGGGCTTTGGGGAGGGGCAAAAGATACTGCAAAGGAGCTGCAGGATGAGAGAGAGATAGAAATGTTGGACGTTGCTATAGAGGGAATGAGATAAATAATTCCTGGATCCCTATCTCTTTCTTTTTCCGGTCCCTTTGCAGCAAGAGAGGGAATGAGAGGGAGAGAGATGGAGAACAGTAAGAGAGAAGGAGACATGTTGCACATAGGGGTGGAGGACAGGAGAGAGGAAAATGCTGTGTAGGAGTGGGGAGGAGAAAGAGAGAGATGGATCCTGGGGCAGAAGACTGAGGATGCTGTACAGTGGGAGGGAAGGAAAAGAGAGGGAGAAATATTGGACCATGGTGGGAGGAAGTAATGGACAGTAATCACTTGAAGAAGAATTTGCAGAAGACAGGAAATCAGCAAAAAGAGAAATTGGAGCAACTTGATGGAAAACTAAATTTCAGACAACAAAGGTAAAAAAAAAGGAATTTATTGACTGTAATACTTTAGCTTTGGGGTTGGGGGTAGGGTGTGGTTGAGGTTGGGGCAGGGTCATGCGTCCTCTTTTTTGTCTTCACACACATAGTAATCCTATTGAGATAGCCGCCTCCAATAACGGCGCTTATTGGTAGGTGTCATTTATAGAATTTCCCCCAAAAGTTCTCAGAGATAAGGTGAGTTTTGACCTTAAACCAGAGCCTCTCAAACTTTTTTAGCTCTGGCATACTAACCCCCTCTTCTATTAAACTGTGCTAGCAGTTTTTAGTGCACAGAGCCATGCTGAATGGCCCACACTGCTACTGATGCTCATAAGAACTCTATGAGCGTCGGGAGTAGTGCGGGCCATTCAGCATGGCTTCCCGTGCTAGAAACTGCTATCGCAGTTTCGTAAAAGGAGGCCTAAATGGAGCAAATGTTTTTCATAGGACATTATAATTGAAATTATAAAATTCCAAAGCTAACAAAAAATTAAATTTGAGAGTTATTTATTTAAAGTTCTTTAAACTATGTATGGGTAATTGCAACAATGGTAAAACTAAAGTAGATAGAATAGGATTGCTAATCAATGCGATGGATGTGCTTATTTTTGAGAGCAAATTAACTCAAAATGTGGCTTTATAGTCGTCAAACATGCATTTTATCATCCCTCATCTGCAGTCACTCTCTTTTATCAATTTAATTTCTGTCAGAGCTGAAAATCCAAGTTCGTAAAGATAAGAAGATCGAAACAGTAACAAAGGCTTGATTGCTGTGTTTCTCAAGTTATGATAACTACTGTATAAAAAAATAGAAATGAAATTACTTGCCATTAGTTTTCAAGGAGCAATCACGTCAAAGAATGATGCTTATCCGAGCAGTTGTATCCTTACAGACACTCATAACATTGACATCTATTCTAGTGTATACTTATGACGGGAATTTTTTTTAAACTAAAGTAAAATTCTGGAATCTCTCATGGCACACCAGGAATTTCTTTAGGGCACACCACTGTGCCGTGGCACACAGTTTGAGAGACACTGCAGCAGAGGACTGTTTACCGAGGAGAGAATTCCATAACTTGGGACCTCGATAACTGAAAGATTTTTAATGGGAGATGTTTAGACAAAGGGCCGAAGGAGAGGAGATTGTAGTCAGAGGAATGAAGGGTATAAGAGGAGTTGTAGAGAATGAGTAGATATTAATGTAGGCTGTGGGAGTTGATAGAAGGCCTCTGTATACAAGGAAAATACCGTAATTTTGAATTTGACACGAGATGAAATAGGTAGCCAGTGTTCAGAGAAGAACAAGTGTCGCATGGTCAACGACAGAGTGCTGGATAGATTTTGGCAATGTTATAAAAAGAAACATGTTTCAGAAGCATTTTGGACATGTGTAGAGAATGGTTACAGAGAGGTAACAAAACCCAGAGATGACAGATTGTTAACTGCAGCTCAGGACAAGATCACGCAGAGATAAGTGTAGATTCTATATCACAGAGCTGGAAAAGTTACACATCTCATTGGTGGGTGCAGTGTCAGAAGAGAAGGCCTGTACATAGAAAGACACCACAAGGTAGTCTGGCACAGCCTCTGAAAACTGTGTAAATTCTGTAACATCATCATACTAGAAAAACACTTGACATCACAACTCGACAAAATTGGAGATAGCACAAAAGGTATAATCAGCTGGCGCATTCCCTATTCCAACAAATGAAAAGCTTAATGCAAAGAAACCAGACACTGAGGGACATAATCGAAAGGGACGTCTAAGTCCGTTTACGTCCATCTCGCAAGTCGTCCAAAGTTAAAAAGAGCCTAAGACACATTTTCGAAAAATACATCCAACTTCTTTTTACTTTTGAAAATCATCTAATTATACATCCTGCTGATCTGATCATCCAAGCCGCTAAATCGTCCATCTTTATACCACATTTCCGTCCAACTTTCTGTCCAAGTCCAAAACGCCTAGAACATGCCCTGTTGAATGTGGGAGGGGTCTGCAAAGTGATGGACTGCACACCCAGACATGCCACCTAAACAGTGGGGTACCTTACAGGGTACTGCTGTGAACTTCACAAAAAGTGTACCATGGCTTCTCATCACTACAGCTCCCTTATAGGTGACGGTGAGCCCCCCAAACCACCTCCAGAATCCCCTAGATCTACCACCCCAATAGCCCTTATGGCTGCAGGAGTCACTTATATGCCAGTAAAAACGGGTTTTGGGGTGTATAGGAGAGTGCACATGTTTAAGTATCAATGCAGTGATTACAGGGGCTTATGGGCATGGATCCTCCTCTCTATGGGTCCCTAACCCACCCCCAAGATAACTTAAGCTGCTTCTGGGCTGGACGACTAGGCTTTTCTATGCCAGGCGGCCAGATGATGATGGTCTGGAGGCTGAAATTTAAAGTTGTGATTAAAATTTTTATGCGGGTGGGGGAGGTTGGTGATCACTGGGGTAGTGTGTGGGGGTCTGTAGTCTGTGTATTGGGGAGGCCTGAATGGACTCTGGAATTTAATGGGGAGGGGAGCATGGACTCTGGATTCTGTGTATTGAGTGGAGCTGAATAGAGTCTGGAATCTGTGTATTGAACATGATTTCCATTGAAACTGGCTTGTGCGTGTTTGCATTACTGCTTTAATCAAATGCAGTCAGAGAATAATTAAGCTCTGGAATGGTGTTTTCAGTGCTTATCTGGTGAGTTTAGGTGGGTTTTTGTGACTTAGACCATGTTTTACATGGTCTAAGTCACAGACGTCCAAGTTCCGTCTAGGCTCTTTTGTAAAACTTTCGGTTATAAATGATGTACGACTAAGTCTAAGCCGGCCCACGTCCCACCCAACTCCCGCCCTCGACATGCCTCCCGAAACACCCCGTTTAGCTTTGGACATTGAGCGGCACTATGAAGGCCTAGGTCGTTTAGAAATATGTCCAAAACCCAGGTTTATTATTGGCACTTGGACGTTTTTGAGAAATGTTCGTCCAAGTGCCGACTTAGGCCTGTTTTGGGACGTTTTTCTCTTTCGATTATAAGCCCCTGTGTGTACAGGGGGAAAAAAAACATAGGAACTGCACCAGTAGTAGAAACACAGTCATGTATGGAAAGAGAAAAGATCCCCAAGTACCAAATGATGACATCAGAGACTGGTAAAATGTGGCAGAAGAGTATATAGATTATGGACAGGAATTGCTGTGGCTGGAATAAATTCCTAACATCGTCTATGCAGAAGACTTTGTTTATAGGAATCAGAGACAGTGTTTTAGGACTATATTTTCTGACATCTCTGACACACACACCCCTCCCCACCACCACTACCACACATACACTTTTAAATCAGCTATAAAAGACAATACAGGAAAAAGTCCCAGGGTCTTTAATGGATAATGAAATGTTTCCACTACCTGCCACCTATATAAACTACCATATCAAGAGCACCATTCAATGAAGTCTGGATTCTATAGGACTAGACATAAGCTCCACAGATTTATTTTTATTAGTATTTATAAACCACACTTTCCTTTAACAGCACGGTTTACAAAATGTTATTAGAGAAAAGAACACCATTTCCATAAAAACAGATTTAAAAAAAAATTAATAAGAAAAAGCAAGTCAAGTATTTACTGCGAGATCATCATCCACCCTAAACTAAGACAATGAAGGAAAAGCTAGACCAAAAATATGTCTTCAATACAGTCCTAAATCTGGGATAAGAAAGCTCCCAGTCGGAAGAGAGTTCCATAAGGTGGGAACTGAAGCAAAAAAGGCAGAATTATGATTTGATGCTAACCTAACCAAATGAACCGAAAGTAAGGTCAATTGATGTGCAGTTGAAGAACGTAACCTGCACGTTGGCCTATATGGAATTGAACGTTTTGCCGGATAATCAGATTGACCTGAATGTAACACTTTAAATGCTAATGTTAAGGCCTTATGCATCAAATGGAATTTCATAGGAAGCCAATGAAATTCTCTAAAGAGAGGAGAGACATGATCATATCTACGAGCATTAGTAAGAATTCTAATAGCAGTATTGTGTACAGTTCGTAATTTTTTTAATAGATACCAATGGCAGTTCAGTATAAACATGTTACAATAATCAATCTTAGAGGAAACTAAAGCATATATAAGAGATTCACAACAAGGTCTATCGATATAAGAGTGAACAGAATGAATCTTAAAGTAAAGAAATAAAACATGAACTCACAACAGAAACTAATTGTGAGTGAAATGTAAGTGCAGATCTAATTGCTCGCCAAGGTACTTTATAGTATTTGAAAGTTGAATAGGCTGAGATAGTAAAACTGGAATTAATAATGATGAGTTTAAAGAACCAGTAACCCAGATCCTGATAGTTTTTTTGTGGATTTAAAAACTATTTTTTTGGAACCCATTCGTCAATCATGTCCAGGCATGATTGCAAAGGTCCTATATTAGAACTATTTAAACTTTGAGGAAAGACTAACAGAATGTCATCTGCATAAAAGTAGCTTTTAATTTGATGCTCCTGAATCCTTAAAGCAAGTGGGCTCAGGAAAATAGTAAACAGAAAAGGCGACAAAATGGAGCTCTGAGGAACTCCACAAGGTAACTTAAAGAACGATGAACAAATGGAACAAAATGATACTTTACATGTTCTGTCAGCCCAAAATGACTTCAACCAGTTAATTACTGTTCCAGAAATTCCAAAGGACTGTACACAAGCTTTAAAGAATGGAATGAGTCAAAAGATCAAAAGCTGAAGAAAGATCCAAAGAAATTAAAAGTACAGCTTTGCCCTGAACTAACAATGTATAGCAGGGGTGTCAAAGTCCCTCCTCGAGGGCCGCAATCCAGTCATGTTTTCAGGATTTCCCCAATGAATATGCATGATATCTATTTGCATGCACTGCTTTCATTGTATGCTAATAGATCTCATGCATATTCACTGGGGAAAACCTGACAGGATTGCGGCCCTCGAGGAGGGACTTTGACACCCCCTGCTGTAAAGAAATCATTAAGAAGCCAGTATTGCGTCAGCAGAATGAAACTTTCTGAAGCCAGATTGTGGGGGATGAAGCATGAAAGAAGACTCTGAATGCTGAGAGAGTTGAAGAAATGCCAGCTGTTCTAAGGCTCTTACAACTCACCATTTAAAAAATTTCAAATTGCAGGGTCACCTCAGGCAGATAAGTGCTTGTCCTTTCATTTCCAGTCACTTTGCAAAATAGCAGAAAAAGTGCAAAAAAAGAGCCAGAACCTGTAGGAAACTTACCATACTACTGTATAACGGTTCTAATTTCCAGGATTTAAATGTCAATAGCCCTACCTATGAAATATCAGTTTAAATATTACAGGCCACAGAGCATTAATACATCTTCCACTAGGAAAATAGAACAAGTAGGACTTATATAGATCCCTAGCAGAATCCTTCACCTTTGAGCGCACACACATAGAACATGAACAGAATCTTATGTAATAGAATAAGGAACCACAAATTAAAAACAAACAGAGAAAAAAAATGAAATGGAAATCCCCCAAAAGCAAGACTGGAAAAAGAGAAACAGAAATGCATGTCTAAACAAACAAAATACAGAAATAGAAGAAATGCACATTTCCCAAAGCTGGCATAGTCTGACCTTTTAAAATGTTAAAATAAAATGTTTTTCTTTTGCTGTCTAGAATCAAACTGATTACAAAAAAAGAAAACAACAACAAAATGCCCAATCTCTTTCAGCTACTTGTCAGTTCTAGGGTCTCCTTCCCATTTTTTTCTCTTCTTCTGTCCCCTTCCCCTCCTTCTCTACATCTAACACTGATCTTCCCTTTCATCTTTTCCCTACCTCTCTCCTCATGCATAGGTTCTATTCTTCGTTCTCCCCTTCTCTTCTCCTTGAATACGCACTTTCTCCCACCGTGAGAACGGGCTACTGGGTTTGATGGACCAATGGTCTGACCCAGTAAGGCTATTCTTATCCCCTCCCCTGCCTCCCACTGGTCCCCCACCTTGATGGACGGCTACCAGCCCTACTGAAAAAGAGTAGCGTTGACCAGGGCCATCAAAACAATTATTAGCCAGTATCTAACACCCATTTTCTGAGAAAAATAATAAAACAGATGGCAAGCATTCTTTCTTTTTTTTTTTTTTTAATAATTTTTATTGAGAGAACAAAATAGTATAGTTCAAAGACATTGCACAAAAGCAGATCTGGTTGCCTACAAACAAGTGCAACAGTCTCTAAAATGGGAAACACTTGAACAACCATAGGTGATCATGCTTAAATATTCCAGGCTGTGAGGTCTGCTAAAGCAGCATTGGAAATACTGCCAACATTCCAAGTATGCTTTATGATGCACGTTTTTCATGCCCTTCAATTTCCTATGCTCCCATCCTGCCATTTGGGACATTAGGGCTAACCACTGTGACAACAACATTGCTACCTCCCTCACCCAATGTTGTAGTATAACCTTCTTTGCCAACGCAAAGGCCAGCAACATGACGCGCCTTTGAGGCTGCTCCACTCCATGGCAAACAAGGGAGCCATCTATTCCCAATACCAAAGTCTTATAATGCCATCCCAAAGATTATCCCAATACACTCTATTTTTGGAGCACCCCTGTCCATAAATCTTGAAGAGCTATACATTCAAGAGATTGGTATACCAGGGTCCCCCCCCTCTGCGTTTTATACCTGGGGCACAAATCATCTTGCCAGAAGCCCATCTGGGTACCCCACAACGAGTAATATATACCTAATGAAGTAATTTAAGATTCATTTCCTACAATGCTATATTTGGGGTAACTTTAGTTATCTGACTGAAACTAGAAGACAGTTCTTTCTCAGAGATATCATCTGATAGAATCTCCCCCCCCCCCCCCCTCACGTGCCAGACATTGGAGATGTCTCTAACCATTTTATACCATAGGGCAAGTTTATTGCAGGGGGGAAGGTGGAATAAGCATAAACATATTATTAAATTGGGAAAAACAGGGTAGCTCCCCCCCACACCCCACCACCCCAACAGTAACTCCTCATTTGAAAATAGGATTGCATATCCCTATTAATCCATCTCCACCGTTGCTAGCATACTCTAAAGGAGGGTAGAATTCCCTGAAGGGAACTCACAAACTGTCCTACATATCTAGATCCATGGTTTCTCCCTCTCATGTAAAACACCAGCACATCCCCTGCTGGAAATTCTGAGTTATCTACAAATTCAAAAAAAAAGGAAAAGGGCCTAGCACCCCACCCAGGGGTCCCTTCCACCAACGTCATGCCAGTCTCAGGGGTCGCATCCAAATTGGCAAAAAAAATATGACTTACCCCCTCTGAAGAACCATAAATGCTGAGCAAGAGGTTACATCATCTTACCAAAAAGCATATTTAGATATGGTAGTATGCAACTCATATATCGAGCGCATAATTGATGCCACATGCCAGTCTAAGATCTGGCAAATTCACTCCTCTTTGAGATTCTTCCTGTATCTATTTGTTGTAGCTAATACGAGACTGGTCATGCCTCCAAATGAAGGAACTCACCACCCTTCAATAAAAAGTCTCCTCTCTTTGAGTTAACCATAGCGGTAGCATCTGCAACGGGTAAAGTATCTTTGGCAAAAGGACCATTTTAATTAGTTCTATATGAATCAAAAAAGATACAGGTTGATCCCTCCATTTATGACTGAGTCTTTATAGCCTCCAATCTATCAGTTACATTACATTTATACACAATGAAAGGATTTGAGTGCAAGTACACCCCCAAGTACTATAATTTCCCTCCCGACCATTTCAAGGGGAAGCTGGGGTCTTTCCGAGCATCACAGTCAGATGATACCGCCAAAGTTTCTGATTTGCCAAAACTGATACGTAGGCCAGAGAATGACCCAAACCAATGGACCAAACTAAGTGAGGGTCCCCCCAGATGCACTATCCACAAAAACAAGCATGGCATCTGCAAAAAAGATTTATTTTATACACCGTATTGCCCAATCTGATACACTCCAGTTGGTCCATTCGTCAAATCTTCACCACCAGTGGCTCCAAAAACAAAACAAAAAGCATTGGGAAAAGTGGGCATCCCAGCTTGGTGCCCTGCTCCAATTCAAGAGTCAGTAAGAAACCCATTAATGAAAATTTGTGCCAAGGGCTTTTCATATAGCAACTGCACACCTAACAAGAACTCCCTCATTATGCCAAATTGCAGCAGAACCTAAAATAAATAATCCCATAAAATCTTATCAAACACTTTCTCCACATCAAAATTATTATCGCCTCTTCAGTTTGTGTGCCTCCTCCCTGCAGCACTGCCAATGCCTGAAGAACATTAGTAGAGGCATATCTGCCTGGAACTTAGCCAGATAGTTCAGAACCAGTGAGCAAAACCTTCCCCATCCTCGCAGCGAGTATAGCCACAAAAAGTTTAACATCTTGATTTAGAAGCAATATTGGGCAATATGACTGTTAGGATGGGAGGACATAAGAGAAGTGGAAAGACAGTGGTCTAAGCTGAAAGGAGAGATAAAAAATGGCTACGGACCTTTACAAGAAGAAAATAAATAAAAACAAAAGAAAAAGGAAACCGATATGGTTCTCCAAACTAATGGTGGAGAAAATAAAGGTAAAAGAGTTGGCGTTCGTGAAATATTTAAAAAACCCAAGAAGAGGAGTGCAGAAAGGACTACAGGGTGAAACTGAAAGAAGCCAAGAGAGAGATATGTCTGGCGAAAACGCAGGCGGAAAAACAAATGGCTAAAAATGTAAAAAAGGAGATAACAATTTTTTCAGATATATTAGTGAAAGGAGTAAGATGGAAAATGGAATTGCTACGCTAAAAGATGCTGGGAACAAATATGTGGAGAGTGATGAGGAGAAAGCAAACGTGCTAAACAAATACTTCTGTTCTGTGTTCACGGAAGAAATTTCTAGAGAAGGACCAAGATTGTCTGGCAAAGTAACACGAGAAAATGGAGTAGATTCTTCACCGTTCACGGAGGAGAGTGTTTATGAGCAACTTGAAAAACTGAAGGTGGACAAAGCGATGGGACCGGGCAGGATCCATCTCAGGATACTGAGGGAGCTCAGAGAGGTTCTGGCGTGACCTATTAAAGACTTGTTCAACAAATCTCTGGAGACGGGAGTGGTTCCTGGGGATTGGAGGAGAGCGGATGTGGTCACAGGGATGACGCAGGAAACTACAGGCCGGTGAGCCTCACTTCGGTTGTTGGAAAAATAATGGAAGTGTTGCTGAAAGAAAGCATAGTGTACTTCCTTGAATCTAATTGGTTACAGGATTCGAGGCAACTTGGCTTTACAAAAGGTAAATCGTGCCAAACGAACCTGATTGGATTTTTTGATTGGGTGACCTGGATTGAGGACATATGCTAGATGTAATTTACTTAGATTTCAGCAAAGCCTTTTGATATGGTTCCTCATAGGAGGCTCTTGAACAAATGGCTGAAGTTAGGACCCAAAGTGGTGAACTGGGTTAGAAACTGGCTGTCGGACAGACACCAGAGGGTGGTAGTTAATGGAAGGAAAGGTGGGTAGTGGAGTCCCTCAGGGTTCGGTGCTGGGGCCAATCCTGTTCAATATGTTTGTGAGTGACATTGCTGAAGGGTTAGAAGGAAAAGTTTGCCTTTTTTGCGGATGATACCAAGATTTGTAACAAAGTAGACACCGAAGAGGGAGTGAAAAATATGAAAAAGGATCTGCAAAAGTTAGAGGAATGATCTAATGCCTAGTAACTAAAATTCAATGCAAAGAAATGCAGAGTAATGCATTTTGGGATTAATAATCGGAAAGAAGGAACCGTATATGCTGGGAGCTGAGAAGCTGATATGCAAGGACGGGGAGAGGGACCTTGGGGTGATAGTGTCTGAAGATCTAAAGGCGAAAAAACCGTGTGACAAGGCGGTGGCTGCTGCCAGAAGGATGCTGGGCTGTATAAAGAGAGGTGTAGCCAGTAGAAGGAAGAAGGTGTTGATGCCCCTGTACAGGTCATTGGTGAGGCCCCACTTGGAGTATTGTGTTCAGTTTTGGAGACCGTATCTGGCGAAGGACATAAGAAGACTTGAAGCAGTCCAAGGAGGGCTTGCGCCAGAAGATGTATGAGGAGAGACTGGAAGCCCTGAATATGTATACCCTAGAGGAAAGGAGGGACAGGGGAGATATGATTCAGATGTTCAAATACTTGAAGGGTATTAATGTAGAAAAAAATATTTTCCAGAGAAAGGAAAAAGGTAAAACCAGAGGACATAATTTGAGGTTGAGGGGTGGTAGATTCAGGGGCAATGTTAGGAAATTCTACTTTACGGAGAGGGTGGTGGATACCTGGAATGCACTCCCGAGAGAGGTGGTGGAGAGGAAAATGGTGACGGAGTTCAAAGAAGCCAGAGCAGGTTGTTGCAGTGTGAAAAAGATTTAACCGCATTACTTACAAGTGGTTAATGTGGTCGAACCCTTTTCACACCATGCAACAACCTGTTCTGGCTTTGTGATTGCTGTTTCTATTCATGGTTTTCAGCTTAATGTTGTTAGTGCTTTTGAGATTCCTGATGCAGGCATTTGTTTTTGACAAAACACATTATGAAACACATATAGTAATTCACATACACTCAGAATTGTGTAATCTGACCAAGAGCCAAAGCTATAGGTTTGGCTATAGGAGCTTTGGCTCTTGGTCAGATTACACAATTCTAAGTTACTATATGCATGATATTAGTAATATGTGAAGATCTTTTTCTTTTTTATATTGATTCCATTTTGATCTCTAGTATATAACTGACCTCTTCTCCTTCTCAACCACACCTGAAGTTCGTCTCCCCATTGGCTAGAGGATGTAAATTTAAGAGACGCCATCAACATCTTCTATCATATCAAGCAGCCTTATGGGGCAAAGACCTGGAAAAACTAATTATACACGCAAATAACTATGGTGAATTTAGGAAACACCTAAAAACATACCTGTTCTTGAAGTACCTAGGTAACAAATCTGGAGAATCGCTCCCATCACAATCTCTCCCTAAATCTGATCCCTTAATCCACTCAATTTGTAGCATCTTTCTAACCATTGTAAACCGCATAGAACTTCACGGTCCTGCGGTATATAAACTATTATTATTATTATTTATTGGACAGCTTCCCTACCCTTGTTTTGTGATTTAGTTTGCCAAAACACAGTCATGTCGAGTTGCTTGTTTGCACCATTAATGCAGCTGATGCAATTGTTTTGAACATTAATGGTTTGGGATTTTATGAACAAACTGCTTTATCGGACTTATTGCATTATTGTTTTTATCTATACTCATCTGTAGAGGCTCTTTCATCCTTCTCCTCCCCTCCCCCCACCATCATATCATTAGCTGGCCAGGATATGAAAAACCATGAAATTCAAATTTCAGTACCTGTTACAGGAGAACCAAGTCAGAATAGTAATTTTCACAAGTGAAAGAAACAGTTTTTAAAGGTTGCCCGATATTGTTTAAATGTCCTTATTTCCCCTTTCCTTACTTATTATCAATTTCGGAAAGATCTTAAAACTTATCTATTTAAAAAATATGAAAAACAGAATTAATGTTAATCTTTAATTCTATAAATCCATCTAACTTCCTATTTGATTTTTTGATTATTTTGAATTGCGAAATTTCTATTTTTAATAGTTTTATGATGCTGAAAACTTCTTTGCTTAATGTTTTATCATTCTGAATTATGTAATTTCTATTCTTAATCAATGCCTTATGATTTTGTATTTCCAATGCCCAGTGCATTATTATTGTGAACCGCCATGAACTGATGGTTTGGTGGTATATAAAAATAAACTATTATTATTATTATTATTGTACAATCAAAATAAGTGACCAGTCCAGCTCTGAATTTAGGGAAGATTCATAGTTACCAAAAAAGATTTTTCTCAGGTGCCTGGCTGTTTTTGTTACAAACTCACAAAATCTCCTGGGTTGATTTAATATACGTATACTATTAACAGCGCCAGCAAATGTTAATAGTAAATGAGTCCCACTTACTAAAATGGATCCTGTGGCATATAATCAGGCTAATACATTTTATTTTGTTCTTAGTTTGTTCCTTCAAGATTGAGGGTGGGGCGGGGATTCATCAAAAGGCAATAAGCACAAGTTAACCACTAAAGACTCCCATATAATATAATGGGTGTCTTCAGCAATGCTCATCGCCCTTTGGTGAATCCCCTCCTTACTGTTAGGTCATCAATTTACTAAAAGCTATAAGATAGATCTGATCCAAAGGTTATGAGTAGCTGTACGTCATTGATGTAGATGCAAAATTTGGATCTCTCAACCACAACAGCACATCTAGATAATTTATAAACATCACTGTACTTCAGTTAACAATAGGAAATACATATAAAATCAGAAAGAGTTACTCAACAACTTTTGCACCTTCTCCAAAATGAGTGTAAGCTTCATGAAAATGCTGATTTTGGTGAGGACAACATGAGGTCCTGAGGGGGTTAACTGGCAGCTTTACTTTAATCAACGGCATCACTTAAACAAGTGAAGGGCAATTCTATAACAAGTTGCGATTTATGGAATATTACTTCTTAAGCATGCTCTTGCCGTATTTAGGTACACCCAGTTCAACTGGGTCTATGGCTTGTGTAATTGCATACACCTAAATGTTAGGCATGCCAATACTGAGTGACACTAGTATTCTATAATGGGTAGATACCATTCTATAATGGGTAGATACCATTATAGAACTTCTCCTAGATCAGTGGTTCTTAACCTGGGTTCGACCGAACCCCAGGGGTTCGGTGAGTCAGTCTCGCAGGTTCGGCGGAGGTCAAAACACACCTCCAACTCATATAGCGCTTCGGTCACGTTCAATCATCTATCAGTTATTCAGTGATTTTGATCAAGTCTTGTACAGAGGCTTGTATGATTTGTGATGATACGCCCCGCTTGTCCATAATTGGCTGCAGGTGATCACGCAACATCGCTTGGCCTATCTGTGCTGCAGGGGATTTGATGCGCACAGTAGTCGAATTGTAACTGTTGTGATGGTACGTCGTGTGATACCTATCTTAATATTTTAATCCCTTACTAACTATGTCGAGCAAAATACGAAAGTAGTCGGAACGTGATGGGAGTCAACCGTCCTAATTGCATTATTATTCGAAATATAGGAGAACTTTTTTGTTTTCAAAATTGATATTATTTTTTCCCTCACTGTATACCTATGTTTTGAATTTGTAAAAATTATATTTTATTTTTCCAATAAAGAAGGGTTCGGTGAACACGCATATGAAACTGGTGGGGTTCAGTACCTCCAACAAGGTTAAGAACCACTGTCCTAGATCAACAAACACAAGTGTGGAAGGATAATATAATACTAAATCTAACACCCTTCTACTCAATAACATACTCCACGGAAAAGAGGACAAAGTGGGAGTGAATATCAAAATTCCTGTCAGTGCAAGGGCTTCAAAAACATCTTAGCCAAACCAATGTGAAGGAAAAAGCCTCAGAGCACCCCCACCCCACCCCACCCCACACACACACACACACCTTGTTAAGTGAAAAAAAATGTGGGAACATTTATCCAGGGTGAATCTTGTCATTGCCATAAAAAAACTTTCACATTGGGAGATGTTAAAAGCCTTAAGCAATGCAGGGAAAACACAGATTTAATACTCAGACACTCTTCTTCATTCAAATAATCATGAAGAAAAATATACTTATCCCGCTTAATAGTAGGTATGATGCGGTGCCCAGCATTTTGCCGGAAACGGCTGCTTCAGGATGTGCCGGCTCCCAACCACTTGAACCTCCTCTGCTCCTATGTGGCCTCACCATGCGGCATTAAGGTGCCTAAAAGGAGGTACATACAACTACCTCCATATTTGTGAGAAATCAATGTAAATTTTCATATTTTAAGTGTTTTCTGATTTTAGTCCACACCATTCTATTTTGATTCACATACTTGTGCTTTATTGTTAGTTGCTATTAGGGGTTTGTTTCTTGGGTTTTTTTAAAATCATTTTTGGGGTTCTTTTTCTAAGGCGCGCTAGCCATTTTAGCGAGCGTTAAACGCTAACAAGTCCATTGTATCCTATGGACGTGTTAGCGTTTAGCGCATGCTAAAACGACTAGCGTGCCTTAGTAAAAGGACTCCTTTGTGCCATATATTCCAGCTGGTTATTTCTGCACCCCTCCACTGTGGAACTATTGTTGGGAGCCTTGCATCTGAGAGACCACCGTCTGTTTGCTTTCTTTTAGACTGCATAGTTTTTATTATACAACACATGACTTTTTATTGCTTTTATAAAATTATACATTTCCCATAATACACAGAGGAAAGAAAAAGGAAACCATCTTCCAAACAAGAACGTAAATACATTAAATAGCAAATAATTTATTTATATATATATATATATATATATATATATATATATACATAGTAACATAGTAACATAGTAGATGACGGCAGATAAAGACCCGAATGGTCCATCCAGTCTGCCCAATCTGATTCAATTTAAATTATTATTATTTTTTTTTTTCTTCTTCTTAGCTATTTCTGGGCGAGAATCCAAAGCTTTACCCGGTACTGTGCTTGGGTTCCAACTGCCGAAATCTCTGTTAAGACTTACTCCAGCCCATCTACACCCTCCCAGCCATTGAAGCCCTCCCCTGCCCATCCTCCTCCAAACGGCCATGCACAGACACAGACCGTACAAGTCTGCCCAGTAACTGGCCTAGTTCAATCTTTAATATTATTTTCTGATTCTAAATCTTCTGTGTTCATCCCACGCTTCTTTGAACTCAGTCACAGTTTTACTCTCCACCACCTCTCTCGGGAGCGCATTCCAGGCATCCACCACCCTCTCCGTAAAGTAGAATTTCCTAACATTGCCCCTGAATCTACCACCCCTCAACCTCAAATTATGTCCTCTGGTTTTACCATTTTCCTTTCTCTGGAAAATATTTTGTTCTACGTTAATACCCTTTAAGTATTTGAACGTCTGAATCATATCTCCCCTGTCTCTCCTTTTCTCTAGGGTATACATATTCAGGGCTTCCAGTCTCTCCTCATACGTCTTCTGGCGCAAGCCTCCTATCATTTTTGTCGCCCTCCTCTGGACCGCCTCAAGTCTTCTTACGTCTTTCACCAGATACGGTCTCCAAAACTGAACACAATACTCCAAGTGGGGCCTCACCAATGACCTGTACAGGGGCATCAACACCTTCTTCCTTCTACTGACTACGCCTCTCTTTATACAGCCCAGAATCCTTCTGGCAGCAGCCACTGCCTTGTCACACTGTTTTTTCGCCTTTAGATCTTCGGACACTATCACCCCAAGGTCCCTCTCCCCGTCCGTGCATATCAGCTTCTCTCCTCCCAGCATATACGGTTCCTTCCTATTATTAATCCCCAAATGCATTACTCTGCATTTCTTTGCATTGAATTTTAGTTGCCAGGCATTAGACCATTCCTCTAACTTTTTCAGATCCTTTTTCATATTTTCCACTCCCTCTTCGGTGTCTACTCTGTTATATATATAAATTTATGTACGTTTATGTTTTCTGTTGTATGCATTTAGACCCCTGAAGCTATACTGTATATCAAAACATGGGCTATAAAGGATTCAATAAAATTTGGCTTCTCTTATTTTGATCTCCACTTATTTCTCCATCTGAGGGCCATTACACTGGCACACTTTTTTCTGTGTTATCGATGTTATCTAAACCAAACAGGTTTCTGGAAACACCACTCCACTAAGCTTTCACTTATAGAACTAGTCTCTAGCATTATATATCAACTGGACCATAATAACTCAGTTATCCTCATTTCATTAGATCTCTCTTCGGCCTTTGATACTATTGATCAACAATTACTACTTAACCGGCTTCAAGAAATTGGCATTTCAGATCAGGTACTTGAGTGGTTTATTTCGTCCAAAGTGTCATTCAATGTTTCTTCTTCTGCTACATCCCCTAATAACTTTGGAATTCCACAGGGTTCTATTCTCTCTCCTCTCCTTTTTAATATCTTTCTGGCTCCTCTGATTACCTGGGACAGTCCATAGATGTTTCCATTTTCATGTATGCTGATGACATACAACTAACACATCCAATCGATTTAAATAACCCCGATGACATTTCTATCATTAATTATAAACTAGTAAAAATTAATAACTGGCTCAATTCCAATATGCTTTCCCTCAACGTAAACAAAACTAAAACAATGATCTTCCCAGTTAAAAATGGTCTAACTTTACTTTCTCCTATCAAACTTAGGTCCACCCCTATCAAGTCAGTTAGAACTGTCAATCTCTTGGGTATCACTCTCGACGAGACACTTTCTTTCCACAACCATATCAGCACAGTTGTGCGTAAAAGTTTTTACCGTCTACGCATGACACGGTCATTCGCCAGATTATTGGATCAGGCTTTCCTCAACACTCTTATTCATTCTTTAGTCATTTCCTGCTTAGACTATAGCAATGCCCTTTTTAAGGGGATCACCAAGAAAGAGATTAGACGTCTGCAAATTATCCAAAATACGGCAGTCAAAATTATTTACAAGGCTATAAAATTTGACCATGTTACTCCCGTTTTGATTAGAGCACACTGGCTTCCAATCGAACATTGCATTTCCTACAAAATCATGTTGTTGACGTTTAAAACTAGACAAACAGGGATCCCAGAATTTATTAATAGACATCTTATACCCTACTCCACTAACTGTACTCTATGATCATCCAATCAAAACTTATTTGCAACCCCATCCTTAAGTCATGTCAACTTCATGAGAAATAATATCTTCTCAGTGACCGCCCATCACTTTGGAATTTGGCCCCAAATTACTTACATGAGATTACTACCTTAGATAACTTTAAGTCTAGCTTAAAAACTATGCTATTCAAAGATGCATTTGCAATGTAACCGTCCTTTTAAGAATGTTTTAATCTCTTCAGTACTCAGTATCCTGTATCAGGTTTTAATTTTAATTTACTGTTTCCTCACCCTCTCGTATTTCCCTATTTTTGTTCTTTCCTATCAACGATTGCAGTTCTTCTTTCTCCTCACATGCCAGTTTGTTTAGTTCGGGTTAGTCACGTCAGTCTTGAAAGTTTGTCTCTTGATGTTTCCTTGATGTAATGTATCTGATGTTTATTTGTTCCCTGCACCTTATAATTTTTGTTATGCAAAGCCACTTTGATTACAGAAAAGGCGGGATAACAACTTTTAATAAACTTGAAACTTGTTTACTTTTTCCAGTTGGGCATTCACATAGGTGGAGTTTGGGTGACGTGTGGATGGGGCACACATTTATATACTCCCCCCCCCTTTTTTACAAAAGCATAGCACCTTTACCGAGAGACTAGTCCACATATCCATCAGGTTTTCTGTAAAAAAAATATTTCCTTAGATTACTCCCGAACCTAACATCTCTTAACTTCATCCTTTGCCCTCTCATTCGGAAGCCTCCTTTCAAATGAAAGAGACTTGCCTCATGCGCATTGTTGCCATGTAGGTATTTAAACATCCCTATCATATTGTTGTTAATGTCTGGGTTTCATCGCGTCCCAGACAATAGCAACAATCATGATGCCAACTGCGGAAGCCTAAGAGAACATCTCTATCATATCTCCCCTCTCCCGTCTTTCCTCCAAAGTATATATATTGAGATCTTTAAGTCTGTCCCCATACACCTTATGATGAAGACCACCCACCATTTTAGTAGCCTTCCTTTGAAACAGACTCCATCCTGTTTATATCTTTTTGAAGGTATGGCATTTTTCTTCATGGCACCATCATTCTGGAATTCACTGCCATCATCCTTAAGAATAGAACTTGATTTCAAGAAATTTCAATCCAATTTAAAAGCTTGGCTGTTCAAACAGTCCTTTAATTATGTCTGAGGTCACTTTTGAATATCACTGGACTTATCTATCCCTCTACCTTTTCCTTCTCTCTCTCCATGAAAATATTTAAGATCCATTTTAAGTGTGAGTGTTTATTTCCTATCAAAATTATTGTAGTTCCTATCTTATTTTCTATTAATGTTTTAGTGTTGTAAACCGCTTTGATCTGCCAGTTAGAAAAAATGGTACAACAATAAAGAAGAAATAAATAAATAAATATTCTAAATGAAATCTCATCAACACCACATTTTTCCTAGTGGCCATAACTCTCCATATGTACTCTAGCCTTTTCCATTGCTTTTTCAACTTGTTTGGCTATTATACCCAAGTCCCATTCCCTTGGGTTTTTGCAGGCCAAATGCATGAACTTGCACTTCTTAGCATTAGTTTTTAGTTGCCAAATTTTAGACTATTCTTCAAGCTTCGCTAGGTCCTTCCTCATGCTATTCACACCATCAGGGGTGTCTACTCTATTGAAGATTTTGGTATCATCCGCAAAGAGGCATATCTTACCCGACAGCCCTTTAATAAAATCACTTACAAAAATGTTAAAAAGAAAAGGCCCAAGAACTGAACCTTAAGGCACACCACTGAATACATCCTTTTCCTTAAAGCAATCTCCATTGACTACTACCTTCTGTTGCCTTCCACTCAACCAGTTCTTGAACCAGTCCGTCACTTTGGGCCCATACCAAAGGAACTCAAGTTTGTTTATTAGATGCCTGTGTCAAGCACTGCCAAAGGCTTTGCTAAAATCTAAACACATCACATCTAGTGCATTCCCTCTATCCAGTTCTCTGGCCACCCAGTCAAAGAAATTGATCAGATAACTTAGAAATATTTTAGACGCTTGTTTGTTTGCAAAAATTGGATAACACAAAATCTAATAGATGCTGGCACTGTCAACTTGAAGTACGGACACTGGATCATCTTTTATTCCATTGCCCGTTGATTCTTAATTTCTGAAAGTCAATTTGGGGAAAAATTAATATGGTTTTAGGTGTCTCTATTCCATTGTCATATGACATGATTTTATTTGGATCTCAGATGCAAAGGAGTAGAAAAGTCCAACAAAAACTGGTGAACTCAAGTTATTTCACACAGACCTTTATTTCTTCAATTTCAATATACATCAACTCAACATGTACATGTTTCGGCCTGTGGCCTGCCTCAGGAGTCTCACAGTTCTGTATAGGGAGTCAAAAATGGCATCCAATGACCAATTTGATATCACATGAATCGCGCTTTACAAAAACGGCATATGCAGTTTTCAAGAGGTGGCGTTTTTGTAAAGCGCGATTCATGTGATATCAAATTGGTCATTGGATGCCATTTTTGACCCCTATACAGACCTGTGAGACTCCTGAGGCCGGCCACGGGCCGAAACATGTACATGTCGAGTTGATGTACGTTGCAATTGAAGAAATAAAGGAATGTGTGAAATACCTTGAGTTCACCAGTTTTTCTTGGACTTTTCCACTCCTTTGCATCTGAGAGTTGTGTTTGTGGATTTGACTCTCCTGTGTTACTCAAAAGATTTTATTTGGGACATTGTTAACACTTAATAGTCCAATTGACAAATATAAAAATAAATTTCTTATTATTATGACTGGGGTGGCCATACAATTAATTACCAGGAATTGGAAAAATTGGGATAAGTTGAATTTTTCTTTTTTGGTGGAAAACACTTTGTTTATACTATCGATATGAAAGGATGATAGCAGAACAATCTGGGAATAGTAAGATTTTTTTAAAATATTTGGAGTCCATTGGAGTCATTTGTTAAACAATGAAATGATTAATATCTTAGTTCCCTGAATTAATTTGGTCTCCACACACATTCATGGAGGGAGGGAGGGAAAGGTGGGGGATGGAGGAGGGTAATTTGTTTCACTTATTTGCAAGTATGCAAGTGCTGTTCTTTGATATTTTTGAATGTATAATTGTTGCATTTTTTGAATGCTCTGAAAATCAATAAAGATTAAAAAAAAAAAAAAAGAAATTGATCAGATTTGTCTGACAAGACTTGTCTCTAGTGAATCCATATTGTCTCAGGTCCTGTAATCCACTGGATTCCAGAAATGTCACTATTCTCTGAAGTGTTTCCTTAATTTACTTACCACAGAAAGTAAGACTTAGTGGTTTATAGCTCCCAACTTCTTCCTTGCTTCTACTTTTATGGAAAGGGACCACATCCATCCTTCTCCAGTCCTCTGGTACCACTCCTGATTCTAGAGAAGCACCAATCCAAGCAACAACAAGGTCCCAAAAAGGAAGTATTTATTATATTTACTCCAAACCCAGATCCCTGGCCCATTCATAAACTTCTCCCTCCACAGATTTTACCTTCAAGAAACCGAACTAAAACTTGTAAAATGTCAAAGTTTTCACTGTGTCCACAGTATCCTTTGAATCCTCCAGAAAATATATATTGTAGATTCTGAAAGCCTTCTTTGCCAGAGTTCTATCATGTTTTGTTTTTGTTACTCCAGTCTGGAGTAACTTTACATACTGCGGCTTCCCTGTACTACATAAAAGTCACCCAAGTAAAATATCGGCCACATGTCACTATATTCAACATATTACTGAATTAAGCTTGGTGACCAAAAAGCCCTGGTTACATTTTAAAATGTACTGAAAATGATCTCCTACTGTGAGGAGAAATTGGGAAGGACATTTTTGCACTTATATGACAGTATACATGTGTAAAATGCCTCTCATAAAAATATTCCATGCTTAAAAGCTTGCACAATAGGTGGCCTTTTTCCTGTGTGTACTTCTTTTCCTGTAACTCTCACTTTGCCACTGTGCCACTTTCTTCATGCTTTCCTAGGGGAAGGGCATTTTTGAGTTTGTACATTTATGGATTACTGTATTACATCTTTTGTTTCAGATAGTTGTTCTAGAATGGTTGCTGTATTGGTTAATTCTGCTCAACAAAGATTACACAAAAAAAGTATGCACGATGAGAAAAATGTGCATCATATGATGCGGCTCAAGTATAGGCATGTCCAGGGGCTGATTTTGGATGCAGAACCGCATGCATAATTCATGAATGAACTTTTGCTCTAAGATGATGGCCTGCTGGATAATGGGTTCTCCTAGTAACCCTCAAATACCCCTTAATCTTTTCAACCATTCCATTTTGCCTGTCAACTTATTTCGCTGCCTCGAGATCATTATATGAGCAGCAAATATCATTGGTTGTATAGAAAAGTTATTATTGGTTGTGTCCTCTCCATTCTATCTGTCTCTGTTTGGACCATTGTAATTCATTTTATGCTGGCCTCCCCCAGTTTCAGTTACGCCACCTACAGACGTTACAAAATTCCACATTTAGAATGCTTTCTAAGGCCCATTGCTACAATTCAGTTACTCCTTTGTTTTTACAATTATACTGGGTTATCCATACATGATAGAATCTGGTTTAAAATCTTTCTTTTTGAGCCACAAAACACTAAGTTCCAGCAATCCTGCATATCTAGCCTCCTTGGTCATTCTGTATATTCCTTCATAAGCTTTATTGTCTCTTGATTCTCATCAATTACCTCTCTCCTCATCCAGGTTTGCATGTTGTGAATCCATGCAAAAGGTTACATTCTGTTCAGAATTCTGCTGCACACCTCATTTACTGCCAGTATCGTTCATGCTCATGTTTCCCATCTCCTCAGGTCGTTTCACTGGCTCCCTATCCACTTCTGCATATAGTTCAAACTCCTTTTACTGACCTACGAGTGTATTCACTTTGTGGTTCCTCAATATCTCTCATCTCTCCCTATACTCCACCCTGGGAACTCAGCTCAACGAGCAAGTCTCTGTTCCCTTCTCCTCTACTGTTAACTCCCAACTCCTGACTCTGTCCCTTCTGCCTTGCTGCGCCTTATGTCTGGAGCAACCTGCCCGACTCAGTACGTCAGGCTCCATCTCTGGTGGTATTCAAATCCAAGCTAAAAGCCCACTTTTCCAACCCTGTGTTTAAGTCCTAACCCCACCGACTTGTAAAGCACCATATTTGTCTGTCATCCCCTCTGTAGTCCTTGACCATCTCTATATATTCCTCCCTTTGTATTTCCCTACATGAATGGCATATATTTATTCACCATTTTTGTCCAGATATAGCGGAACTAGAAAAGGTTCAAAGAAGAGCAACCAAGATGATAAAGGGGATTGAACTCCTCTCATATGAGGAAATACTAAAAAGGTTAGGGCTCTTCAGCTTGGAAAAGAGATGGTTGAAGGGAGATATGACTGAAGTCTGCAAAATCCTGAATGGAGTAGAACAGGTGAAAATGGATCCATTTTTACTCCATCAAAAATTACAAAGACTAGGGGACACTCGATGAAGTTACAGAAAAAATACTTTTAAAACCAATAGGAGGAAATAATTTTTCACTCAGAGAATATTTAAGCTCTGGGACACGTTGCTAGAGGTTGTGGTAAGAGCGGTTGACGTACCTGGTTTTAAAAAAGGTTTGGACAAGATCCTGCAGGAAAAGTCCACAGTCTGTTATTGAGACAGGCATAGGAGAAGCCATTGCTTGTCCTGGATTGGTAGCATGGAATGTTGTTGCTGTTTGGGTTTTGCCAGGTACTAGTGACCTGGATTAGTCATCATGAAGATAAGCTATATGGACCAATGGTCTGACCCAGTAAGGCTCTTCTTATGTTCTTATATATCTGTCATAATTAGTTTGTAAGCTCTTTTGACAAGGACCGTATCTTACATGTTTAATGGACAGTGCTGAATGGGTCTAGCGGTGCTATAGAAATAATACATAGTAGTAGTACTTTTTTTTAATAGTGCCTAGTATCTGGAACAGTCTTGCCAGCCCATTTGAAATCAGCATTGTCTATTAATAATTTTAAAAATAAGTCACATTATTTTCAATTAGCTTTTTAAGCGCCAGCGCCAGCGCTAGCGCTAGCCGAAAAATTACTGCCTTCTTAAAAGGAGGCGGTAGCGACTAGCACGCGCTAAAACCCCTAATCTTGCTCCCTGATGACTGGCTCTGCATGTTGGCACAGAGGTCTCATGGTACTCAGTAGCTCATTTTCTCTATCTTCCCTGCCCCATCTTTCCTTTTTGTCAAATGTGTATGTTCTCTCCAGTCTGGCTTTTTAGTTCAGTTCCTTTCTTTTTGTATTTTATTGTGCCTTATAAACCATAGACCGCTTTGAGCTTTTGTAAGACAAGAAGGTATATCACATTTTATTAAACATAAACATGTATGTCCATGCCTACATTATAGCCATGATTTCTGCCGCTTTGCTGGGGCAAATTTATAAAGATAAAATAGGTGTCTATGGGCTCCTTTTACTAAGGTACACTAGCCAAAAAATTACCGCCTGCTTAAAAGGAGGCAGTAGCGGCTAGCGTGCGCTACTCCGCGCGTTAAGGCCCTAACGCACCTTTGTAAAAGGAGCCCTATGTAAAGAAGCTACATATAGGCACATTCTTCCCCTCTCAATCCAGGTGAGTTGTTATAAAATTTACTCTCTGACTAAAGTAATAACAAAGTTATAGGAACATCAGAATTCTCTTTTACCTCAAAAGAAAACTGTTCTAATAGTGAAGAGATTAATTTATTCCACAGAGGCACTGTTATTAATAACGAAAACTTAGGTTATACAGTTTCAGTAATGTTTGTTCTAACGGCTGCAATCCCACACATATGAGAAATTTCTTCCACAAGCAATACAAACGTCTACAGAGGAACACATCTAATCACTTGCTTAGACAGGTGGATGATCTCTTTCTGAGCAATGCATATCCTATAAAGCCTTTAACATTTTACTAATTCGACATTTCAACAGAAAACTATATGAATACATGAGCAGGAGTTTTGACCAGTACACTCAAAATGGGATTTCCATTTGAGGAGGGGTTAAATAGTAATGAAGCACATTGGAAAACTAAAAAGGATCTAATAGGGATGACTAGAACGACGACTCCACCCACCCACTTTATTGAGTCATTAGGGAAATCCCTACTGAGTTGTTCATAGCATCATATTTAATGATCTTCACCTTTATTTAAAATCAAAGACAAAGGTTAAGAAATTTCCTGTTTAGTTATTTTTTAAAATAAACTTTTTTGCAGGTAGAAAAGTAGGCCAGCCCACTTATGTTTTAATCCGGCAGTTTTCAGTCACTCCTTTGGGCCTCTAGCATAATCGGAGCCAGAGTTGGGATCAGGGTGGCATAACAGCCTCAGTGTACCAGTTCTATTGTGAAATTACGGACCCCAAAATATCATAGTACCTTTAAGCAATAAGCATGCATATTACTATTGCATTAAAAAATGTGGCAATAATCCACAGTTCATTGCAAAATGTCTGTGCTTGAATAGTGATTGGCTCAGCCACTGACAGGGAAAAGTGACATTTTAAAAAAATGCAAGTTGATGGTGATCTGCATTAGCCCATTTTCTCCTCCCCCCTTCAACCTGACAATCCTGCCTCCTCCCCAATATAAAAAAAACCCTTTTCCTTATGTGTAACAGCCCCTCCCCAAATCACCATCACCTCTACCCTCCCTCTGACTTTACAATGTCCTTCTACTAGCCTTCCTCCCCAGCCTGACCCCTTTTCTTCCCTCAGCTTCCCTGTTACCTTATGAGCCCCCTCCTTTCCCTTACCCTGACTTTAAAAAGTCAAGCCCTAGCTTGTATGTGATGATCTTAAGGTGGCCAAACAGGTTGAAAAGGTGACAGCAAAAGCTAGAAAGATGCTAGGTTGCATAAGGAGAGGTATGGCCAGTAGGAAAAAGGAGGTATTGATGCCTCTGTATAAGACTTTGGTGAGACCTCATTTAGAATATTGTGTACAATTCTGGAAGGAATGACATTTCTCTCTTCCACAGACACTAGTCCTAAAGGTTTTTTGTTTTTTTAAGGTGGGTATTGATGGCATAAAAATGTTTTGAAATATATGAATAAATAAATCTGTGGCCTTCTCCGATAAATTTCAAAACCTAAATGGAAATTCTATAACTCTATATGCAAGTGTACAGCAAAGTGGTACGTACTATGGGGCAGATTCTGTATAGACGCCGGTCTCAGCAGCTAAGAAGCAACTGAGAATCGCACGTCGGCATCATATCTAGAATCACGTCTACTCTAACGGACAGACGCTTAACCCCGCCTAACCTCTCCAATTCTCTAATTGGCTAACCGGTGCCCATGTCACAGGCGATTGTTAGAGAATCATGCCTGATCCCTTGCCATCAGCTGATCATTGCAAGGGAATCACCCTGCTGTGATCAGCTGAATGGCCGCGGCAAAGACCCCCCACCATGCAAAGACCCCCGATAGAAGGGATGCCCACTCCCTCCTACTGGAACTATGCCCATGAAGTCCCCCAGCAGGAGGGATGCCCACTCTCTCCTAATAAAACTGCTGACCCCTGTCCATGATGTATCCCAGCAAGAATGATGCCCACTGCCTCCTTCTGGATATGCTGACCCACCCCCACTGAGAAGTCCACCAACAGGAGGAATGCCCACTCCCTCCTACCGGAACCGCCAACCTCCCCGAAAAGTCCCCCAGCAGAAGGGATACCCACTTCCTCCTAATGGAACCGCTGACCCCTCCCGCAAAGTCTCCCGGTAGGAGGGATGCCCACTGCCTCCTACCAGAATTGCTGAACCCCCTCCAAGAACTCCACCAGTAGGAGGGATGCCCACTCCCATCTACCGGAACCACCAACTCCCTCCCAAAAAAGTCCCCCGGCAGGAGGGATGCCCACGCCCTCCCACCCCTGAAAGTTACCAACCCCCCCTCCAGACCCCCACACACTACCCCAAACCTATGGGCCCCCACAGCACCCCTAAGTCCCTCGACACCCTCCAACCCGTACCTCTGTAGTAGAAAGTCCAGCCAGAGGGATGCTTGCTCTAAAATGGCAGGCCTTCCCCTTCCTGGTGCATTCTGGGATGCACTGTGGAGGGGCCTAAAGCTGTGACTGGCTCAGATTCCTAAGGTGACTTCTCAGGGAGGTTTCTTGCCACAGCCACTCAGCTGAACATGGCAGGCCTACATTTTAGGCATCTGTCGTGGCCCTAGCGAGATGCACAGGGCCGCTTAAACTCACCCAAGGCCACTTCCAGGCGTAACATGCCCAGCCTAGGGCTAGCTTAAGTATCCCAACGTGTCTCCCTCAACCATGACAAATGCCTTCAGTGTAGGTGTTCTGCCTCTGGTTTGTTTGGTTTTTAAGTGCATCCTGAATGGCTGCTAGATAGCGATATGATGCCTACCGCTGCCTATAGTTGGGATTCCCATTTATACAATCTGCCCCTATGTACTATTCTATATGGTAGCATGTAACTGCATGAGCAGAACATTGGTATGTCTGTCACTTACATGCATAATTTACAGAATACTTTTGTAACTTTGGGCACTCCAATGTAGGTTTACACCAGTATTCTTTACAGTATTTGTGTTCACAGATGTTGTTATAGAATACATGCTCCCAGCAGAGCATTGTAACTCCTAACTGGGGGCATGCAGTTATTGAACTGCCTTCCTAGGAATCAGTTCTTAAGTAAAGGTAAGGTCAATACTGCAAAGGAGATTAGTCTCTACTCTCAACAACTGGAATATAGTTCAGCACTAGGATAGGGACACAGATACTGGTGTCTGTAAGTAGATAACAAGGCAGCTTTTTGACAGCGAAGTCAGGTTTCTTTTATTTACAATCGTGTGGTTTCAATCTCTACTGGCATGAGAAAAATTTTGGCTATGGGGGTATATCTCTCTATACAGAAATAAAATTGGCTGTTATGTACAGAAGAATGCTCATGAGCACACAAGACATTATCTATGTGTATATAGGTATACATCCTATTATCTTAAAGGTACATATCCTTTTAAACCTGCCTGGAACATACTGGTTAATGCTCCTTATATAGGAGTGTAAAAGAGTCAGTGATTCTCCCTCAGTGATAATGTCAGCAGAGGGCACTAGCCCAATAGGGTGGAAACTACAGGGACCAGGATGCACTGAGCTCTGTAGCCCAGAGATAACCCTCATCCAGCAAGTGGTGCTGAGCTGCCGAGTCATGGGGTGGGACCCAGACAGGAGGAGATCCATATGCTCAGTCTAGAGCAGGGGTAGGCAATTCCGGTCCTCGAGAGCCGGAGCCAGGTCAGGTTTTCAGGATATCCACAATGAATATGTATGAGATGGATTTGCATGCACTGCCTCCTTGAGATGCAAATCTATCTCTTGCATATTTATTGTGGATATCTTGAAAACCTGACCTGGCTTGGGCTCTCGAGGACTGGAATTGCCTACCCCTGGTCTAGAGTTCATTCACAGAGGCCCCGGAGTGTAAGGACCCCGAAGGAGAGACACCTTCCCTAGCAGTGACTGCATTCAAGCCCTGGGGAGGAATGGAGTGAGAAAGCTAGGCGAGAACCCATCCAGGAAAACAATAGAGAGGAGCCTTTAATCCAGGGGTGTCAAAGCCCCTCCTCATGGGCCACAATCCAGTCGGGTTTTTAGGATTTCCCCAATGAATATGCAAGAGATCTATTAGCTTACAATGAAAAAAACAGTGCATGCAAATAGATCTCATGCATTTTCATTGGGGAAATCCTGAAAACTGGATTGTGGCCCTCGAGGAGGGACTTTGACACCCCTGCTTTAAACCAAAACCTCTGTAAACTGAACCTGCTGGTTAAAGGTGACTGTCCTATGTTTGGGGTGTGGCCGCTGAACTGAAGCAAAGTTGAAGCTGTTGTTGGAGTAAAGGGGTTTCTTTCGCCTAAATTTATTTATTTATTTATTTCTAAACCACCTATAACTAAGCGGTTAACAATTAAAGCATTCACATTTTTCTGTTTGGATTATGTAACAAGTGAAGTAAGAACCAGACTTATGGTGCTTTAAACCTGAGAGAACTGGGAAAACTGGTCAAAAGCTGAGGTTGCTGGGCTGAATGTGATATGCCTAACTGCCTAAAGTGTACAGGCTGCTGCACGGGCCACAAGATATAAAAGTTAAAAGTTTATCTTTGCCTTTCCTGAGCCTATGAGGGAACAGGCTCAGGCAGATGTCTCAATAAAACATTGTGTTGCACCTTCTAAAGCGGTTTATGTAGGACTCCTCTAAGGCCTGAAACTCTTGGCTAGATAATTCGAGCACCTAAGCTAGGTGCCAAAGGTTTGGAGAAATTTCTACTGAAATAAGGCATCTAAGTTTTAGGCTGCAAATTTATCTTAGAAGCCTATAATTAAAGCAACTCATTTTAGCTCTGCTTATCACTATCCTAAATATAAGTACTTAAGTTAGAATTTTAGGGTTGTAAATCAGCACATAACTTCTTTTCAACACCCTTGCCCTCTTCACTTTTAAGAACCTATTTTTAGGTGCTTAACCCTAGTCCATTTTCAAAGGGGTAAAGGTAGATACATAAGTACTTTGAACTTTGGCCTAAAAGTCATAACAGCGGGATCTGGATAGCCCCTTCTGCCTTCCTCCAAATCCCCAACCCCTCAACAATGATTGAAACCACACCAGCTTGGAATTTAGCCGCAGCTCAATTTAATAGAAAATATATAATATAACAAACTTCTGTGCATAAATTAACATCTTTAACACAGTAACTTCATATAACAAAATCTGTCAGCTCCTCCCGAGCTACCCAGTGTGACCATCATAAATGGCCCCCAACCCCGCCATAAACAGCAAGAGTCTGAGGGGTGGCATGACCTCATGCCCCTTTAACCATGTCAATATCCCCCAGACACGGCTCCCAGCCGGTCCTCCGCTCATCGCCGGATGAGCCCCAGCACCCAGTAGCTCGGGAGATCCGCCTACCCGAGCTACAAGAGCCACTAATAGAGGGCGGGTGGGCGGGAAAAGCCGCCCTGGAGGACCAGAAAAACTTCAGTCCTCCAGAGTCCCGGCTTTAAAACCTCCTCTTTCTCCACCCACTCCTCCCTTCTCCAATCGCGCACCGTGTTTCTTGTGCGCCCCTAGCAACCCTACCTTCTCTTTCCCTGCCCCTCTAACCCCTCACCCTACTTGACGGCGTCACGAGGCTCCCAGCCCCGTGTTATCTTACGCCCTTCTAGACGGGCTCTCGGGCTACTCTTTAAATGGCAGCCTGCATATACTAAAATATCTTGAAAACCAGTGTTGCTCATTGTAAGTTGGTTGCTCTAGCTGCTTTTTCAATTTTTAACACAACAGGAATGCCTTCATCAGGCCAATTGTTTGCTCGCTGCTATATTTTTCACTTCTTAATTTGACTTCTATAAAATATTGCATAACAATAAATTATTCAAGCAAAATGACTTTTCATCTTCTAAGACCCAAAGGCATGTGATCTTTTACAGCTATTTATTTCACACTACACCAGAATTCTCCCTAAAGCTTAGCCAAGATAGCCTCCAGGCATATTTCAAAAATAAAAGTGCTGGATATTCTACATCTAAAATTAACATAAGAAAGGAATTAATTAACTATTACAGAAGTGGTTGTACCTAGTAACTGCTCACCTTTTAGTAGAACCGAAAAATTCATCTGGTTATCTATTTTCAGAAGAAAAATAAAATCAAATATAATATGATGGCAAATTAACATTTGCTTTACACAACTGTGAAATGATGTGTTTGATCATACTATTGGAGGTGATTCTGTTCTTCAAGGAAGGCATTTAAGTCTGATAAATTCCACACCTTTTAGATGTACTGGACAGTTTAATGGGGCTCAGCAGGACAGAGAGAAATTAGCTGTCGGTATAAACCAAGCTTGGATAGATACTTTGTGATAACCTACAACATTTGCATACAGATTTACTGTTTTCCTTCCTTAAAGGTTACAAAAAAAAAAAAGAAAGTATTTTTCTAACCTTCCTCATTCACTCTTCTCTAGTAAATGAATCAGTTCATTAGTGATCTCCATTTTTTACATCAACATATCTCATTATAGATACAGGGGTTCATAATAAAAATTAAAACAAAAGTTCAAAAAGTGGCCTAAATCGGTACTTGGACGATCAAAAAGACAGATTGTCCATGTACCGATAATCAAAGCTGGTTTTAGACGTATCTAAAACCAGCCTAAGCCTTTACCTTGCCTCTGAATGCCTAGAGCGACAAGAGGTGTTTTTAGAGGAGGGGAACCTCCTCTAAAGGGTGGGAGGTGGGCCAACCTAGACTTAGTCATACTGCAAGTATAACCAAAAGTCTAGGAGATCGCCCAGTCGGAACTTATACATTTTGACTTAGACCAAGTCAAAACAAGTATAAGTTCCGAACAGGGGCCGCTGAGCTGATCGTGGCTGCCGCGATCAGCTCAGCAGCCCCGGCAACCTGCCCACCCCCCACTGCAATGATCACGGCAGGAGAGATGACTAATCTCTCCTGCAGCGATCGTGATTCCCCACCCCCTGACAAAACCTCGAACCAGCAGGAGGGATCCCATGCCCTCCTGCCAAAAGACGGCACCCTGATCCCTTCCTTCCCCCTGAATACCGGTAAGAGGGATCCCAAGCAAACCTGCCGAAGACGGCCCCCCACACTAATCTTTCAGTTGGCTGGCCGGTCAGGTTCCTGGTCCGGCCAGCCGGCAGGCCCGCCATTTTCAGAATAGCGGGCATGCCCCTTCCCAGTGCATTGTGGGATGCACCGGGGAGGGGGTCTAGGGCCTGATTGGCCCAGATGCCTAAGGCCCCTTCTATGAGCGGGGCCTTAGGTACATGGGATGGGTGGGCAGTTACAGGATTCTGTAACCGGCGTTGTTTTTTGGCACATGCCGGTTACAGAATCCTGCTTTTAGGCGAAGGACTGGCCCCTCCTTCACCTAAAAGGTCTGGATTTGAGCGTTTGGGACTTGGGCAATATTTTGGTCGGGAATGTGGTGTAGGGATAGACATAGTGGAAGTCTGAGCACGTAGATTGCTGAACGTGTAGGTAGGCCATTCTCAAAAAATCCCTCAATTTGTACATTTTTTTTGAGAATGGACATTTCCCTACTGCCAACTTCAGCGTCTACTGACTTAGGCCAAAAGGGGACCTAGATGTTTTTTGTATTATTATTATGTCCCTCTAAGTGTATATTCTACTAATTTTCTTCAAAACCAGTCTATAATTCTCTACTTTAACCTATTTTGCTAGAAAATCAAGATATTGCATTTCTCAACAATGCTTTACTCCTACACTAAATTATAACACAGGATCTCTCTACATGCATTGTACTAAATGCACAATTTATGCCTCACTTTTATTATTATTATTTTGTTCCAGACCATAAGAGTACAAGAAAGAGAGATAAAGTTCATTAACAATGGAAAACTCTTAACGAAGGAAGAACCCGACGTGGCCATGTTATCTGTTCTGCCCAACCTCACAGGAATGAGAAGCTCTGAATAGCAGATGCTCATCCCTTTAAGAAGTGACCAGGAGTATCATGCTGCCTGCAAGGTTGATCACAAGCATCTTTAGTCTTGGACCATGAAAGTGACTAACCTATAACATTTTATCGAGAGAGAGAGAGAAAAAGAGAAACTATATTGATGGAATCTTGTGATTCTTCAGGAAGCCAGTCAAATTAGTTCTCTGAGGGCTCCAAAAGATTCACCTCCCCACCACCCCACCCCCTACAAGGTCCAATTTTGGTATATAGTAACAATTAGTCAAAGAAACCACATCACTTCAGAAAAATAAAATTCTTCAAAAGAATTGCTGCTGAAAGCAGATGTTTTAAGAAAATTAGAAAACTTCATGTTCTTGGCCTTCAAAGAATTTTCCATATTCTGCAATTTAGAATGTATATTGAGACTATTCTTATAACATATGTCCCAGTTGCCTAAAGGGAATAAACCTGAGGTTTCAATGACAAGTATTCCTTATTAAGCAAGTACGGTAAATCTTTTGAGCTAGCTCTTGATTTTCTTCACAGACTCTAGAACAGTGGTTCCCAACCCTGCCCTGGAGGACCACCAGCCAGTCGAGATTTCGGGATAGCTGTAATGAATATGCAGGAGAGAAATTTGCATATAATGGAGGTGATAAACATGCAAATCTGTTCCATGCATATTCATTAGGAATATCCTGAAAATGTGACTGGCTGGTGGTCCTCCAGGTCAGGGTTGGGAACCACTGCTCGAAACTGCAAAGTCTGAAGACACTTCCTGCTGAAGTAACCCTACTGGTGAGGTCATAACTACCGACAACTTAAGAGACCCAGAAAAAGGCAACAAACTTCCAGAGAAGAAGATGGATTCCCCAAGGTTAGATTACCAGAACCCAATGTTCAAAGTTAAGGGGGGAGGAGTTTGATTACCTGAGCTGAGAATATTAGAAGAATTACCTGAGCTGAGATTATTAGAAGGTCTCTCAAGACTAATACCATCCCCATTCACTTTACTGTCAAATGGGGTCCAGCAGCTACAGGTGTAGAAACTCTAGTGGAGAGTTCAGTAGAAAATCATGAAGAAATAAGGAATGCATACACCAACTTTCAGGTCTTGGCCCAACTGCACCAAAATCGCATTACCTCACCAGACTTTAACTCTCTCATTTCCAAGTTGTTCTCAAGGGGCTCCACAGGGGCTAGGTGTGCTCATTTGGACATGCCACTTTGAGCACACACCTGCAGCCACATAAAACAATCAACCCAGCAACCCAATGGCAACGCAAAAGACAGCTGTTCCTTCTCTCACAGCATCTCCACAGGTACTCCTTTTTCCCATCACATGCTGCTGCAGAGCTCTCTCTTCTCTTGTCAACACAGATGATTTCAATGCATATTCCAGCAGCCTAATGGCAATACAAGAGACTACTCCTCTCTTCACAGTGTCTCTAAAGGTACTCCCTCCCTTCCTTTCTCATCTTGCATAAAATTAAAGATATTTGAAACTTCTGGTAAATAATGTACTTCAAACCATTGAGTTTGCTTTTAAAAATATATATATAATAAGATTTGAAGCATTCAAAGGCAAATTCAGCAAGAGAAATCCTAACTACAGCCTACAATGCAATGTTTCCACTATTGCGGGAGGCGGCAGAGCAAAATACATATTGTGGGTTAAATATAGAAAAAAAATATACTGTTAGATATGATGTTAAATTTTTTTGCGAGCAACAAAAAGGTTCCACTTTATAAGGCCAACGATCGTTTTGTGGCACAAACATCACTTCCTCAGGGCCACTGAACCTTCAAATGAATGAACCTACACTAAATGAATAAACAATATAAACTACTGTAGGAATGAATTTGATAGCATATCTAACAGTATATTCTTTCCTCGCAGTGCATAAAAGTACTGTTCATTTAATTACAATGATGAAACTGGTAGAGTTGTATTCAATTCGGCTCATCATAGACTGAGGCTTTTTGAACGAGTACATTGGCACTTAGTGATTGTTCGCTCGTGGAGAGTTTTATTTTATTTCTAAACCGCTCATGTCATTACTGGCAAACCTGCGGTATATCTAGCTGTGTGTATAATAAATATGTACCTAGTAATGCAGACAGAGACCAAGACAGCGGGACACAGAGCTAGAGAAACACTTCCCACAAGCTTGATTAATAAGAATTTCTAAGCACACCTTGATAAGCTGTCTATACAGTGTACATCTTATAAAATCCAGAAGGAAGTGGCCTCTGGCATAATGCAAGTATTGCAGCGAGTGTTAGTTGTCAGTTTGAGAGCGAAATCATGTTCCACAAACCCTGGTTTATGAACAAAATAAAACTAAACCATTTGTAGACCTTGTCCCCAAAAGAAATTTTCCAAAAATATATTGCAAGAAAAATATATTCATTTCTGATTAATGTATATACTCATCTATAAGTTGAGAAATTTTGACTTCATAATCCAATCAATAAACCAGGGTTGTCTTATCTATGGGTCATTGTCATCAGTGTCATAGTGCTCTTGCTACTGCTAGCTTCATGCAAGTAGGGTGAACAGACTGCCTTGCTGAAGTTGCTTCAGAGGATACAACCAGTGCTATTATGTCCCTGGTGTGGGAAGAACTCATCATTTAGGGTAAGTTTGAACAATGTTCAAATTAAAGAAAAGGGGTTTGGAGGGCGCTGTGCAAGTGCGACTAGAGAAAGATAAATATAAATAGTAGTGATTGTCTAAAATCTGTAACTTTCTGGCTGGTTTAAAGTTTGATCTGAGCATTAGGATGGTCTACGATAGTATGCAAAACAAAAAAAAAAAGTCAACTTGTTAAATTTTTTCTCCACAAGGTTTATTTTTGTCCACTTGGTATGTCTTACTCATGTGTCGAACTTCAGCTTGATTAGACAATATTTAGAAGTCACCCCAGTATGCACTGTTTGCTTGTGTATTGTGTATGTGGGTGATTGTGGATAATTACCATGTTTCCCCAAAAATAAGCCCTAGCATGATTTTTGGGGTAGGTTTTAATATAAGCCGTACCTCAAAAATAAGCCCTAGTTATATCGACCCTGGAAGCCTAACCCAAATGTCCCTGGATTCGCTAGCAGCCACGCTTCTCCTGCCCCTGCCGCGCAGCCAAACCCCTGCTGACCCTCTCATCTTTCCATCTCTCCCTCTCATCCGAATCCCGCTGACCCTCCCACCGCAGAGACCGACATACCTCCCTCTTATAACAGCAGCGTCGGATGCTTCGCGGTCTTCTCCTGCCAGGTCCAACCGTCTGCCGCATCACTGATGATGCGACAGAGGGTAGGATCCAGCAGGTCACTAGCACCTTGGATTCTGACCAGGTGCTAATGACCTGGATTGGCCACCATGAGAACGGGCTACTGGGCTTGATGGACCATTGGTCTGACCCAGTACAGCTATTCTTATGTTCTTATATAAGACACTGTCTTATTTTCGATGAAACACGATAGTTTCTATGATGTCATCTAGTTTGCGATCTGCACCTTAAAACTGGCTTCTTAGAAAGTCAGTCTGTCAGCTATCAACTGCTGGACTGCCATGGAGACTGGATATTCTTTAACTGGTCAATTTTCTTCATTATGACGAAGGAAAACCTTTACCATAAAGCTATAAGCTGGCATGTGAGTCAGCGATGGTGGTATGGGATAGAGCCAGGATACAGACACAGCGCATAAACTGTTGCAAACAAGGCTCTCAGTCATTTCCAGACATCTATGGTTTCTGTCTGAGCACCTAGCAGCTCTTGTCTTTTTTGATGACAGAATCGCACCAGAAACAAAGCTTCGAATGGTGCAAAACGTACAATGTCTACCATTGCCAGACACTCCATTCCATTACATTTCATGCATACAGATGAAGCGGAACTTGTGACCTTTTAAAAACTCTTGTAACACAGAATATAGTCATTTTTTGATCCCTTGACTGAAGATCAACAAAAGCGAAAAAATTCTGAAGAAACATCCCACAGAGTGGACTGGCAAACCAGTTTTCAAGGAACTTTGGAATCGGGCCTCCAAACTGACTGTTAATGATGCAGCAGAACGAAGGATAAGCCTCATTGAAAAATACAATGATATTTTGAGAAAAGATGAAGAACAGAAGCAATTTATTCTTCATTTGGGGCCAGCTATCGAAAGAAGTTTCCTTCATCAAAGGTGACTCATGTCATAGACCGTTGATGATTTGTCGAGTGCACAAGAATGACAATATACTGTTAAGCTTAGCAATAGTTTAAAAAAAACAGCGAGGTGGGGTGACCTCTAAACTTTTTTCTAAATAAAATTTTGTGTGATTTTCATTTTTATATAAATGAATAAAATTAGCTTTGTGAACAAATAAAAAGTGTTATTTATTTTTGGACCACCCTACTGAGCATGTACACAGAGGAGGTCATGCCTGCAAGGAAGTGTGCACAATTGGAGACAGCTACAGCTGAAAGCCATTTGATTGGCTGATGGATCAAGCAGTAAGTTAAAAGAGAAAGTTTAGGTCAGACAGTGTAGAAAGTTAATGAGTGAAATTCTGATTGTTTTATCAGAAAAAAAAAATCTCCTTGGATAGGAAGGGTTTGTGATTTGTGAAAATACATTTTGTTTTAGTGAACTTGCCAAAGTTTAGAGTGAGACGTATCAGTTTTTATGTTCATACTCTCTAAACCAACTAGTTGTAGATGGTATATAAATTAAAAATATATATATATAATCCTCACATACTGAAATCTGATGTTTAAACAGTTTTCTTTTGGCTTTCAATCTGTTCTACATAAGAATAACCTTACTGGGTCCGATCAATGGTCCATTATGCCCAGTAGCCTGTTCTCAAGGTGGCCAATCCAGGTCCCTAGTACCTGGCCAAAACTCAAGGAGTAGCAACATTTCATACTACCGATCCAGGGCAAGCAGTGGCTCACCCCATGTCTTTCTCAATAACAGACTATGGACTTTTCTTCTAAGAAGTTGTCCAAACCTTTCTTTAAACCAGCTACATTAACCGCTCTTACCACAACCTCTGGCAATGCGTTCCAGAGCTTAACCATTCTCTGAGTGAAACAATATTTTCTGCTATTGATTTTAAAAGTATTTCCCTGTAACTCTGTCGAATGTCGCCTAGTCTTTGTAATTTTTGACAGCGTGAAAAATCGATCCACTTGTACCCCTTCTACTCTACTCAGGATTTTGTAGACTTCAATCACATCTCCCCTCAGCCGTCTCTTTTCCAAGCTGAAGAGCCCTAACCTTTTTAGTCATCCCCTTTATCATCTTGGTCGCTCTTATTTGAACCTTTTCTACTGCCACTATATCTTTCTTGAGATAAGGAAACCAGAATTGAACCCAATTCCCACGATGAGGTTGCACCATGGAGCACTACAGAGGCATTATAACAATCTTAGTCTTGTCAATTATCCCTTTTTAAATAATTCCTAGCATCCTGTTTGCTTTTTTGACCGCCGCTACACATTGGGCGGAAGGTTTCATCGTATTGTCTATGATGATACCCAGATCCTTTTTTTGGGCGCTAACCCCCAAAGTGGACCCTAGAATCCGGTAACTTTGATTTGGGCTATTCTTCCCAATGTGCATCACTTTGCATTTGTCCACAATAAATTTAATCTGCCTTTTGGACGCCCTGTCTTCCAATTTCCTAAGGTCTGCCTGCAATTTTTTATAATCTGCATGTGTTTTAACAACTTTGAACAGTTTAGTGTAATCTGCAAATTTAATCACCTCACTTGTCATTCCAATTTCCAGCTCATTTATAAATAAGTTAAATAGCACCGGTCCAAGTACAAACCTTTGCAGCACTCCACTGTTTACTCTCCTCCACTGAGAAAAATGACCATTTAACCCTACCCTCTGTTTTCTATCCGATAACCAATTCCTAATCCACAACTGAACTTTGCTACCTATCCCATGACTCTCTAATTTTCTCTGGAGGAACTTTAGCAAAAGCTTTCTGAAAATATCAACCAGCTCACCTTTATCCACATGCTTATTCACACTTTCAAAGGAGTCAAGCAAATTGGTGAGGCAAGATCTCCCTCAGCTAAACCCATGCTGATTCTGTCTCATTAAATCATGTTTGTCTTCGTGTTCCACAATTTTATTTTTTATAATTTTTTCCATCATTTTGCATGGCACTAGTCAGGCTTACCGGTCTGTAATTTCCCGGATCTCCCCTGGAACCCTTTTTAAAAATCGGCATAACATTGGCTACCTTCAATTTTAGTGACTGGTTACAATCACTAACAGCAGGTCAGCAATTTCATGTTTGAGTTCTTTCAGTACCCTGGGATGTATACCATCCGGTCCAGGCGATTTTATCACTTTTTAACTTGTCGATTTCGTTTAGTACATCCTCCAGACCCTGTTAAAATCTGTGAAGCTGTGGTCAATGGGAAGGGGGATTTGGGAAAGGTAAGGGAGAGAATGGAGAGAAAGAAGAAAGGAGAAAGGAAGCGATGTGGGACCCAACCGTGACTTATACATTGGTCACAGGAATTTTGGTCATTTTTAATCCTAAAACTGTACTCAATTTATACGTTGAGATTGATACAAATACACAGCAGTTCTTTACTTCAAACACAGCGGCCAACACCTGCAAAGTACCTTGAATAATCTGTTAAGAAATCATTTATGCACTGCAGAACACACTGTATATTTTAATGAGTAGGAGCCAAGTTATAATTAAAAAAAAAAACAACAAACAGATTAGTCAGTACACGGATGGCCCTACATTTGTCCATTACTATTTTGTTCATCTTCTAATTATAGTATAGGTTAACTTGTTTGCAGTATTCTGAACACACACTATATTTAGAGCACCAGAGGACTGATTGCGTACGAAAATCCCCTTGGGCTTTGTGCCTTCAGAACTTCTCATATTAGTACATGAAAAACTGAATGAACATAAAACTTCCAACAGTGCTATCCAAAAGAAGGTAACAGTGATTTTTTTTCCTCTCACTACATCTGCACTTGGGACAGTGCACTCAAAAACAACTAATTACTGCATTTTGCTTGAGGGCACGTATGGTTTACTCTACAGGTATCCCACCCACTGACATTTTTGCCTAATATACTGTCTTTTGAAGGCTTACAATATAAGAACTTTCCCTACACTGTCTTCAACAGTTCTGGTGAACTAAACTGTTTTACATTCAGAAAGAAATGTACTGAACCTCTCAAAGATCGTGCTGAAAAGGAAGTTAGCAGTTAGGAAGTACAGCTTTAATGGCTTCAGAGAAAACCGTATGAAATTACATCTGTCAAAGATGCACATTAAATTGTAATGCAGATACTTCCACTAAGTGCAATAGTTATTTTGATGAAAATATTGATATTTTCTAAAGTGCAGATAAAGCAACTGACCAAACAACAAACAGCATAGTACTACAGCAAACTGTTTTTGATTTTCTGATGGGTGATTTAGCAATATTGCTTAATCCATTTTACCATAACATTTTGCTGTGGTCTTTAACATTCAAGATATTCTTTTCCAAGAATGTCTGTCTGTCTGTCTGTTTTCTCTCCAGAGCCCTCAGAAAATGGGCGCTTTACAAAGGACAATGACATGGAAGTTGATTACCAGATCAGAGCAGTCACACAAATTTATAAGAAAAAAGCAAAACTTTCAAAAGTGAAACAACAAAAAAAGGTGATTTATTTTAAGTTAGTTTTTGGCACGTAGCACGGGGTTAGTGCGCGCGCTAAAAATGCTAGCGCACCTTAGTAAAAAGAGCCCTATGTGGCTCTCAAGATCTACTGCTTTGCTTTATCTGCTCTCTGCCAACAGGTCCTCATTCTCAAGATGCTGCTGCCCTAGCTGACTGCCTTGTTTGCCTAATTATTAAGCTAGTCTGAGTTTAGGTTGGTTTGGTTAATCAGAAGGCTGAGAGTAAGTTACAACCAATGCTGATAGTTTATAATGACATCGATGCCATTCATCATAATATGGCTCTGATTCATTATAGCAGGGGTAGGGAACTCCGGTCCTCGCGAGCCGTATTCCAGTCGGGTTTTCAGGATTTCCCCAATGAATATGCATGAGATCTATTTGCATGCACTGCTTTCAATGCATATTCATTGGGGAAATCCTGAAAACCCAACTGGAATACGGCTCTCAAGGACCGGAGTTCCCTACCCCTGCATTATAGCATTGTTTTTTTATTCTATATAATAAAAGGTTAGTGGTGCATGCGCTTTTAAAAAAGCGTGATTACTGCGGCCGTGGTGTGTGATCCGTGGCCGTGTTCCATTTTAGAACCAGGCCAATGATCACTCTGGCCATGCCCCTCCTCCCGCCCTCACCAATCCGAAGGAAGCTCAGCAGACCTCCCGCCTTCACCTCACCAAGCTGGAACCATACCTCCTGCCCTCGCTCACCGCTGCTGTCGCTGCCGCTGCTCCTCCTCTTCTGGCCAGCCTGCGATCGTGGCCGGCTTTGGCGGGCCTCGCGGGCCGCTTTCCAGCCTTGGTGGCACGTTCCCTCTGACGCACAGGATCGCGTCAGGGGGAGCGTGCTTCCGGGTTAGGGAGCAGCCTGCGAAGTTCGCTGGGGCCAGCCACCATGATCGTGGCCTGCTTTGAAGAGGAGCAGGCCAGGTAAGCAGAGGGATTAATTCAGGGGGCCAGAGGGAGAGGGAAAGGGGCCATGGAGAGATAGGGAGAGGGAAAGGGGGCTTCTTTGGGGGAGGGGTGTGCTAGGGGGGAGACAGAAGGGGCCATGGAAAGATAGGGAGAGGGAAAAGGGGCTGCTTTGGGGGGGAAGTGTGCTGGGGACAGACAGTTTTGCTCTGGGGGCAGACAGAAGGGGCCATGGAGAGACAAGGAGAGGGAAAGGAGGCTGCTTTGGGGGAGGGGTGTGCTGGGGGGAGACAGAAGAGGCCATGGAGAGATAGGGAGAGAGAAAGGGGGCTGCTTTGGATGGGAGGTGTGTGCTGGGGGCAGACAGCTTTGCTCGGGGGGCTGGAGACAGAAGGACACAGACAGCAGCCAAGGAGAGAAAGATAAAGAAACACAGACAGACAGACACTCTATTCTAGCACCCGTTAATGTAACGGGTTTAAAGACTAGTATACATATAATTAGGTCTGTAAGATGTGGCTCACTGGTAAAATTGCTGCTTCTATACCCAGAGATTTTGAGATCAAATCCCAGTGCTGCTCCTTGTGACCCTGGGCAAGTCACTCAATCCTCCAGTAGCCCACTGCGTTGAATGTCAGCTTTGAATGCTAAAGCCACAGATAGGCAGTGTACAAGTCCCCATTCCCTTCCCCTATTTGTGTGAGAATGGACCAGATATGATATTCAGATCTTAATTGTTTTTCTTTTATTTTGATTTTCATGTTAATTGCATAAAAACATAAGAGTAGCCTTACTGGGTCAGACCAATGGTACATCAAGCCCAGTAGCCTGTTCTCACCGTGGCCAATTTTGTGCTGATGTCCATTTTGAATTGTTTGAAACATATTTTTTATATTATATCTATAATGCATGTTTATTTCATACCAATTTGGGCAGTTTTTCTAGACATTGACGCCGACGTTTACAAAACTGCAGTAGAGATTTCTACCACGGGCTGGCGAGGTAAATGCTCCAATGCTCACAGAATTCCTATGAGCGCCGGTGCATTTACCTCACCGGCTTGTGGTAGAAATCTCTACCTCAGCTTTATAAAAGCAGCCCTAAAAATTTTTTTTTTTTAAATTAAACGTGTTTTACCCTTAGCATAGAATATAGCAAAATCATACACAGATAAGATACATCATTATAAATAATCGAATACAATATAAATATACAGTATAATACCTAAGGCAATGATAGGTAGGAAAACACTGCAGAGTATCTCCTTGGAGTCCAAGTACAAACACTAGCTCAGGGGCAGCGAACTCCGGTCCTTGAGAGCCATATTCCAGTCGGGTTTTCAGGATTTCCCCAATGAATATGCATGAGATCTATTTGCATGCACTGCTTTCAATGCATATTCATTGGGGAAATCCTGAAAACCTGACTGGAATACGGCTCTCGAGGACCGGCGTTCCCTACCCCTGCACTAGCTCACATAATCAACCAGTCTGGCGTAGTGAATATCATCCTGGAGGTCTGCCTAGCAATGAAAAATAGTGTGTGATAGTATATAATGAAAGGTCCATCTGTAACCAAAAGAACAGCACTGCAGAGGAATCTAAAGAGCCCTTCTCTATTTGAAAAAGATGATAGGAGAAAAGATTTCAATAAAAGGCTAACAGTATAGGATGTCTAGGAGATATGATCTGGTTTCCTATCCATTTGGCCTATCATGGATTTGCATTTGAGGTTCAAGTGGATGGCTCAGTAAATGATGCTCTTGTTTTATGGCCACTGTAACAGATGTATAGCCTCAAGCAGGAAAATCTTTAGTCCAAGATTAGATATGGAAGAGGTGACTTTGAAATCATGCCTTCATACTGACTTTTACAAAAGGATGAAATGAGACCATGTGGCATTAATCTCCTATTTGCCCAGATGTGTAAACACCATTTGGGTAGCCATGGTTTCCAGGCAGCATATCCAGTATGCTTGCAAAGTGCATGAGATAGAAGATGTGCCAATGGGCTTCTATGAAATAGCTCATTTCCTCAATGCAGTGTAAGCTTGAGAACCATTTTGGGGTCCCATCCAGATGGTCACTCTTCCCCCGAGTCCCCATACACTTTTAGAAAGTTTGTTTTGTATTGTACAGTTTAGAGCTGTCAGGGCAGTATTTACTACTAGGAAGGGTATAATACAGAATGAAGCATCAGAGTTCTGCAAAGACCGAATGTATTATTTGTGAAAGAAATGGTCTCCCTTGATGTGTATATCAAGGCGAAATATGCAATAAGGACAATTCAATATTCCTTTTTTTTCCAAGTCGCTTTACATAAAAGTGACAGCATAAAACAATGTTGAACATTCTCCATTAAATTCAGACTACAAAACATTCTGTCAACCATAAAAAAAAGAAAGTACATGTATTTGTTTATTCCTTTCCTCCATTAATTCCTATGAAATTGGAATATGTATGTGATTTGAAGAATTTCATTCTGAGAGCTCAGTGTAAAAATGAACAGTTCATACACCAAAATGTTCAAGCTGTTTAACACAGTTGATTAACTAAAAAAAAAAATAAAAAAAAAGATTTTGCAGATAGCCCAGTTAAATGTTATTGGAGAATTAGGTGGTTATCTACATTTAAAGATTATGCCCATTCATTTGGATTGTATTTCACAGTTTCCATCCAAGCCTAATTTGCAACACGCATAGAAATATTTACTCAATCTGAAATTTAAATCTGGAACTTCAGGACAACTCATACTGCTTTCTTTTCCTAAAACAAACAATATTACTGTTATTTAGTGTTACTTTCAACATTACTCTAATGAGACAGCACAAACTTGAGACATACAGCGCAAAGCAAATGTTCAAGATACTGATATGTAATGTTTTCTGTTTATTAAATGTCTCCAAGAAGAATGACTAACAGTTCCATCCAATGCACATAACTAAACCACGGCATACTAAGAAACATACTTAATGAGAGCAAGTTTAAATGCTTTTTTGCACAGGCAAAATGCATGCTTACCTGCATAGAAACTGTGTTTTGAGAATTTTCCCTTCCTTAGCAAGCGTATAGGTAGACATGTTTTATAATACAGTATATAATAATAATAATAATAACTGTTTATATACCGCAGGACCGTGAAGTTTTATGCGGTTTACAATGATTAAAAAGATGCTACAAATTGAGTGCTCTGCCAAATATACTTGACTCAATGTTAAACTTTCAATAAGAATACCAATCACGACTTCCTCTCAGTACAAACTATACAATCCAAAGGGATTGATTGCCAGCGGCAGCAGTAAATGGATTAGGATTACCCTTATTTTTCGTTCCCCCGACCTTGAAAAAGAGATTCGAAACGCGTCGGGAAGGGGAACCGATAAAGATTTAAAGATAAGTGATACACTTTTAAATCTATTCTTAAATTATAAATAAGTTATAATAAAAATATAAATACAAAAATCTAAAATATAAATATATATCCAATAGTAGGGAATGATGAAGAATCCCTGTGTGATGAAGAATCCCTGTCTGATTCCACCTACTCTATGTGAGTAGGTGGAATCAGAATTCCCTTTGGATTGTATAGTTTGTACTGAGTGGAAGTTGTGATTGGTACAAATTGAGTGGAACATACATAGTTAGGGATTAGTGGCTAACAGTTTAGGAATCAGATTTAAGGGAAAGATTGTGATGGGAGCGATTCTCCAGATTCGTTACCTAGGTACTTCAAGAACAGGTATGTTTTTAGGTGTTTCCTAAATATGTAATTTTGCCAACAGGGAAAGAGAGGTAGGGTTAGATTAGGGAAAGAAAACTATGGGCTAGATTCACTAAGCAAACCGATTGTGTACCGATCAGTTTGTGACCCGATTCCCCTTCGACCCGATTCACTAACCCGTGGGGCGATCCGATCCCGATCCACTAACCCGTGGGGCGATCCGATCCCGATCCGTGCATGCAAATGAGGGGAATCGGCATGCAAAGCGATTCACACTTTGTTTCCTGACACACCGACTGGCTGGCCAATCAAGAACAAGCGACTGATGAGGACCAGTCGCTTGTGTAAAAAACTGCTCTCTGCCCCGATTCTCCTGCTCTGGCCGCCCTGCTCTCTGTCCCGATCAGGCTTCTCTGCTCTCTGCCCTGCTATTTTTTGGGCGAGGCTCCACTCGGAGTACTGCCTGCCCTGACTCTCTCTGGTTCCCCTAACCCTCCTGCTCTCTGCCGTGACCTGCTCTCTGCCTGACCCGACTCTCTCTGGCTCCCCTGACCCTCCTGCCCTCTGCTGCGACCTGCTCGCTGCCTGCCCCGACTCTCTCCGTCTCCTCCGACTCTCCTGCTCTCTGCCGCGACCTGCTCTCTGCCTGCCCCGACTCTCTCTGGCTCCCCTGACCCTCCTGCTCTCTGCTGCGACCTGCTCTCTGCCTGCCCCAACTCTCTCTGGCTCCCCCGACTCTCCTGCTCTCTGCCACAACCTGCTCTCTGCCTGCCTCGACTCTCTCTGGCTCCCCCAATTCTCCTGCTCTCTGCCGCAACCTGCTCTCTGCCTGCCCCGACTCTCTCTGCCTCCCCCAACTCTCCTGCTCTCTGCCTCCCCAGACTCTCCTGCTCTCTGCTGCCCTTTCCTGCAGCACAAGCTTTAAAACTGCGGGTTAAAACCACTGGCTTTGACTGCGGGGAAGGGCGGCAGAGAGCAGGAGAGTCGGGGCCAATAAAAAAAAAAAGTTTTTAAAGTTTAAAAAAAACAGACAGAAGACACATGCGCAGACCATCTACAGGCAAAGTAGATGGTCTGGCATGCGTCAGGATCGCTACCTAGCAATCCGTGTCGCCAGATGGGGGGGTGCCTCCGATCGCCCCATTAGACTATTCTTGGTTGCAGAATCCATCGGACCTGCCCGGATCAGATACGGATCGGTCATGATCAGGCAAGTTAGTGAATCTAGCCCTATATTTGGTGCACTGCCATGATAGAATAGTAGCATAAGTCTGCATTTATGCATCTAATTTTAGGCATGCGCGCTTGTGCCTGCTTAAAGGCTGACACAAATGTTCATGCTTAACTATAGGCAGTGAGGCATGTAAAATGATAGCACTCTATAACTTGTATGCCCCCGCCCACACATGCCCCCAGTGAAGTTGCATGTTCTGGAATTTGAGTATGCATCTGTATTCTGAAATTCGCTGGCTATCCAGCCCCCTTCACTGTAACATGTTAATATTATAATTCTTACTATTCTGTACTCTATAATCACTGACTGCTCAGTGACATCTTCCCTATTTATACGCTGTAATTCACTGATTGTACAGCTCTCTTCACTGTGAACCACCTAGAAGTCGCAAGATTATGGCGGTATAAAAAAAAAATAAAGTTATTATTATTATTATTATTATTATAGAATAGTAACTAAGGGGAGTTACATACGTTAGATACCGTAGATTGTGAGCCCACCAGGATAAATAGGGAAAATGCTTGAGTATCTGATTGTAAAAACCTTAATAGGCAGTATATAAAAACCTAATAAACTTAAAATTTTAAACTAATCGGTGCCAATTATAGCCAATAATTGGCTGTTCTCCCCAATCAGCCAATTATTAAATTAAGGGCTCCTTTCACAAGCTAAAATGCCAAGCGCGCTAGCTGCTACCGCCTCCTTTTAAGCAGGACGTAATTTTTCAGCTAGTGCATGCTAATCTTGTGTGTGCGCTAAAAAATGCTAGCACACCTTAGTAAAATGAGCCCTAAGTCAAGTACACCACTGACCTTATTCTATAGCTTGCATGCATAAATTTGCCCATTAGTAAGAAATTGGAGAGTGCAAGTTTATAGAATTGTGGGGTAAGTGTTATGTAACCTCTGTATCATTACTATCTTTAACATTAAAGCTAGACCCATAGCACAAACAGTTTTTTAGTATGAGTACTCAATGGATTAGATACCAAACAAAACAAAAATGGCTACATGGGAGTCCACCTGAAATATGCCTTGCTGGATCTTGATATTAGAAATAACATACTGTCCTTTTTCATCCTTCAGATGGAGTGTAGTTTTTATGCCATATTAAATCAATCCAGGATTTATTCTACACGTTAATGCTATTTATTATGCATGAACGTGAGATGCAAGGCCTTTCGGTTTTTTTTAAAGGTCAATCCATGCTATATTGGGATTTCTGCTCTTCTTAGCACTGGCCATGATGGCTTTATTTAGCACTAAAAGATCTTGTTTCCATAATCTTCCTTCCTATTGCCCTTTTGATCTATTGTCATGATGTTATTAGAATTGATATGATTGTATATTCTACTCACATCTATGGAAATGAATAGCACACAGATTGTGGGTAAACAAGTTATAGGTCTGTAGCTTTTGGAAATGTCACTTAGATCTTCCTTGTGCTAAATCTAACCAATTGAGTTTAGTCCTCTGCCAGATCTTGGTGGAGTGATAACTATTTGAGCCAACATCTGATCACTCCATCTGGGCCAGGGTTCTTTCAGTTTAGGGCTGTTTCTAACCTGTTTTCCAATTCTTTTTTGTTACTCCAGGTCATTCCATAACGTTGAAGTTTACCTTTTCCAAAGGCTCAGCCTGGTTGTGTGAGCATCGGCCTTTCCTAAATGCTAACAAATGTGAAGCAATCCACTTTCTCAACCCCTATTCTACTGTCACTGCACCACCGTGCATCAGGCACCACCCGCTGTCTCTTAAAGATTTCATTAAAATCCTAGGCATTATTTTCAACCACCATATCTCTTTCAAGCCACAAATTGATTCTGTTTTATGCTTTGCTTTTTTTTACTCTTCATCTTATTTAGGCCATCAAGGAAATACTTTCTCTATTTGCATCTACTTCTGTCCACCTACTTCACAATTCCTAACATTTGACCACATCATTCCTCTCCTTCAAACCAAACACTGACTTCCTGTTTCCTCATGTATCAAATTCAAAATTCTCTCCATGATCTTCAAAGGTTGTCTCTTTTCAGCCCGACTACACTAGTCAATTATTCATCCCTTATATCCCTATCAGGTCATTGCACTCCTCCAATTCTGGTCAATGCTCCATTCCATACCTCTCCATAATTTGGCCATTCCACACCTCTCTAATGCTGCCCCAAGATTATGGAATTCCCTTCCAGTACAAATACATCTAGAGCCCTTTTATGCCAGCCTTAAAGTTGCCCTGAAAACTCTCCTTTTCACTCAGGCCTTTCAAAGATCTTGATCCTTGTCCACCTAAACCTGTTATTCCTGTTACCTGCCCAAGTCCCTCTACCTCCTCATTCTCTGAGATATGCTTCCTATGACCTACTTTTGCAATCTGCCCATTTTCTCACCTTTCTCTCTCCTTGAAGTGCCTTCACTATGATCCACTTCCACTCCTCCTCCTAATATTCAACCATCAGAGGCTTTTTCTTCTATTGCACACCAAGTTGACATCATTTCTGGCTTGTACGGTATATCAAACCCTGTGAATAATTAAATATTACTGCAATTGCTGCTAAAACCAACTTATGCTCTTGTATTACAGCCTCTAGATCCAGAACTGTATTTCCCATAATTGAGGTATCAGTATACACACAGATTTCCAGGCACTGCCCCTTTTTTGCCTTTTCTATAAAGTGTTCAATGATATTCTTACATGGGGGCTTTGTTCACCTATCCCCAATGATCTCAGTTTAAAAGCCCTCCTCAGAAGATTAGTCTGTTATGAAGATACTTCCCCCTTCTTAGAAAGCTGGATGCTATTTCTTCCCAGAAGCCCTTGGAAAATCATCTCATAGCCCAGGAAGTCAAAAACATTTTTGAGGACCCAATCTACACAGCCAGTCTTCTAGCACTGAGTTTTGTATTAATTGGAATGGAAATGTTCTCAGATGATCACAGCTTCTTCATTCTCTGTAGTCCTGCAAGGGTCAACATCTCAGAGTTTTTCTGGACAGCAATGTTATAGCACTTCCAATGTTTTTAAGGGCAGCACACCCAGCTATGAGAAATGCAACTATTTTCAGTTCTGCCTTATCAAATCTGTATCTGTAAATATGTACATCTGTCAAGGCCCACAGTTTTGTGGAAACTCACTGGTATCTCTCAATAAAACAAATTCAACCTCTAAAAAGGAATTGTTTCAAATCAAACAGTTTGCAGATATATCTGATGCAGAATGAACTGACAGACAGCACATTTGAAAATGGTGACAACCATATGAGGAAAATAATAAAAAGCAATAACGATCCAGAAATTACAGAGAAAGAAAGGTGTTCACATAAGAACATAAGAACATAAGCAGTGCCTCCACCGGGTCAGACCATAGGTCCATCCTGCCCAGCAGTCCGCTCTCGCGGCGGCCCAAACAGGTCACGACCTGTCTGAATAACCAGAAGGAGCCCCCTTGCCACCTTGGTTTCCCATTGAAATCCTATCTTCCCATCGAAGTCCTAATCCTCCGGTCTTGCACATTCATGACTTGGTTGGGTTTCCATACTTATTACCTGATTAGTTTTCTATACTTGTATTACATCCCAGCACCTCTCACAGTATCCCACGATCCCTTTATCCCTCAGGAATCCGTCCAATCCCTGTTTGAATCCCTGTACTGTACTCTGCCTGATCACTTCCTCCGGTAGCGCATTCCAAGTGTCCACGACCCTTTGGGTGAAAAAAAACTTCCTTGCATTTGTTTTGAACCTATCTCCCTTCAGTTTCTCCGAATGCCCCCTCGTACCTGTTGTCCCCTTCAGTCCGAAGAATCTGTCCCTATCCACCCTCTCTATGCCCCTCATGATCTTGAAGGTCTCTATCATATCTCCCCTGAGCCTCCTCTTTTCCAGAGAGAAGAGCCCCAGCCTATCCAACCTCTCGGCGTATGGGCAGTGTTCCAGCCCTTTTACCAGTTTCATTGCTCTCCTTTGGACTCTCTCAAGTACCGCCATGTCCTTCTTGAGGTGTGGCGACCAATACTGAACGCAGTATTCCAGATGTGGACGCACCATCGCTCGATACAATGGCATGATGACTTCCCGCGTCCTGGTTGTTATGCCCCTCTTTATGATGCCCAGCATCCTGTTGGCTTTTTTCGAGGCTGCTGCGCACTGTGCAGATGGCTTCAGTGATGCATCCACCAGCACACCCAAGTCTCTCTCAAGTCTGCTGTCTCCCAACAATGCCCCCCCCCAATTTGTAGTTGAACAACGGGTTCTTTTTTCCTATATGCATGACCTTGCATTTTTCCACGTTAAAGCGCATTTGCCATTTGTTTGCCCAGTCTTCCAGCTTGTCCAGGTCCCTTTGCAGGTCCTCACACTCCTCCCTGGACCTAACTCTACCGCACAGTTTGGTATCGTCTGCAAATTTTATAACCTCGCACTTTGCCTCCTTTTCCAGGTCATTGATAAATATGTTGAAGAGTAACGGTCCCAGCACCGATCCCTGTGGCACACCGCTCGTGACTCCCCGCCAGTCAGAATATTGGCCCTTCACTCCGACCCTCTGCAGTCTACCCGACAACCAGTGCTTGATCCATCTGTGCACATCCCCTCCCACCCCGTGGTTCCACAGCTTCCTAAGCAGCCTTTCATGTGGCACCTTGTCGAAAGCCTTTTGAAAATCGAGGTAAATGATGTCTATGGGTTCCCCATTGTCCACCCGACTGCTTATTCCCTCAAAGAAGTACAGAAGGTTCGTTAAGCATGACCTTCCCTTACAGAATCCGTGCTGGCTTGTTCTCAGTAGGCCATTTCTCTCGATGTGCTCGCAAATGCCGTCTTTGATCATAGCTTCCACCATCTTCCCTATAATTGAAGTCAGGCTCACCGGCCTGTAGTTCTCGGGGTCACCCCTCGATCCCTTCTTGAAGATAGGTGTGACATTCGCCAATTTCCAGTCCTCTGGTACCTCTCCAGTTTTCAAGGATAGGTTGCAAACATGCTGGATTGTGCCCGCTATTTCTTGTCTTAGTTCCTTTAGAACCCTTGGGTGGATCCCGTCTGGGCCCGGTGATTTGCCGCATTTTAACCTGTCTATCTGTTTGAGGACATCCTCCTTACTTACCTCTATGTGCTCCAATTTTTCGGCCTGTTCCCCACTCATGAGCTCCTCTGAGTCCGGTATATTAGATGTGTCTTCTCTCGTGAAAACCGACGAGAAGAACGTGTTCAACCTCTCAGCTACCTCTTTATCCTCTTTAATCACTCCCTTCCTATCCCCATCGTCCAACGGCCCCACCTCCTCTCTCACTGGTCGCTTCCCCTTTACGTAACTGAAGAATGCCTTGAAGTTTTTCGCCTCCCTGGCCAGCCCCTCTTCGTATTCCCCTTTTGCTTTTCTAACCTCTCGGTGGCATTCCTTTTGGCATTTCCTGTGCGCCTGGTGATTTTCTTCCGTTGGGTCCTTTTTCCATCTCTGGAAGGATTTCTTCATCAAAGACTCTAGTATCAAGTTTCATTAAAATTTGATATACCGCTTAAAAATATAAAAGGCTAAAATATAAAATATAAAATAGACTGGGGTGACACACAAACAGAACATACAAGCGAAGTAGAGGAGAGATGAGAACATAAGAATTGCCGCTGCCCAGCAGTCCGCTCACGCAGCGGCCCTCAGGTCAAAGACCAGTGCTCTAAATGAGTCCAGCCCCACCTGCATACGTTCCAGTTCAGCAGGAACTTGTCTAACTTTGTCTTGAATCCCTGGAGGGTGTTTTCCCCTATAACAACCTCCAGAAGAGCATTCCAGTTTTCCATCACTCTCTGGGTGAAGAACTTCCTTACATTTGTACGGAATCTATCCCCTTTTAACTTTAGAGAGTGCCCTCTCATTCTCTCTACCTTTGGAGAGGGTGAACAACCTGTCTTTATCTACTAAGTCTATTCCCTTCAGTATCTTGAATGTTTTGATCATGTCCCCTCTCAGTCTCCTCTTTTCAAGGGAGAAGAGGCCCAGTTTTTCTAATCTCTCGCTGTACAGCAACTCCTCCAGCCCATTAACCATTTTAGTCGCTCTTCTCTACACCCTTTCATGTTGTACTGTGTCCTTCTTCATGTATGGCGACCAGTGCTGGACGCAGTACTCCAGGAAAGTACAATTTCTAATAGGAAAGTAAAACATTTAAGGGGAGTTAAGTGCACTCTGAAGGAGAACTCCCACAACTCAATTTTTCCTCATACTAGCACCTGAATCATTTGATTCAGACCAGCCCTTTTAGGTAGAGATCTCCTGAAAAAAAAAAAAAAAAAAGGTTGATGAACATTTGCTTTTACCTCTGTAAGACAACAGCTCATTATTACCATCACCAATCAGATGTCCTTCCTTCTGACTCCAAGTATGGGATTCACCTCTTCAGGTACTTGAGGTAACTCTTCAGTAAAAACCAGAGAGGCATGAACTAACTCCTTTTCTTACATTTATCCCCTATGGTTTTCTAGAGCTCAAAATTTTCCCTGGGACTTTCTTGAATCCACACCACACATGTGTGCATGCTCAAGGCCTGAGAGTTCACTTCGAACGTGAACTCTCACGTCGAACGTGAACTCTCAAGGCCCAGCACAGGAAGCTGATCTTCAGGCACCGGCACCACGCACAGGACATGCTGGTGTCGGTGCCGCTGCGGAGGCTACAGCAAAGTAAGAAAAGGGTTCGGATGGGTTGGGGGGACCTCAGGTCGCGGCAGGGGGTGCCCCATGGCGGCAGGGAGGGGTGCCCGATGGCGGCGGGGGGGTGCGGATCGCGGGGGGGAGGGTGCCGGTTCGCGCGGGGGCCTTCGGGGGGAGCAATGTCGGTTCTCGTGGGGGTGGGAGCAGTGCTGCTGGCCTCGGGGGGGGGAGCCTATCAAAGCGAGTTTCCATTATTTCCTATGGGGACTCACTTTGATAAACGAGCATTTTGGATTACGAGCATGCTCCTGGAATGGATTATGCTCGTAATCCAAGGTACCACTGTATTAGGAAGTCAAGGAGAAGGTGCAGTTCCACAATCGAAGTCAAAGAATGTGCTTCATTCTTCTTTGATCCCTCATTTAGAATATTGTGTGCAATTTTGGAGACCGCACCTTCAAAAAGATATATAAAGGATGGAGTCGGTCCAGAGGAAGGCTACTAAAACGGTGCGTGGTCTTCGTCATAAGGTGTATGAGGACAGATTTAAAGAAGGTGGGAGAGGGAAGATATGATAGAGGCGTTTAAATATTTATGTGGCATAAGTGCGCATGGGTCGAGTCTCATTTGAAAGGAAGTTCTGAAATGAGAGGGCATAGGATAAAATTAAGAGGCGTTAGGCTCAGGAATAATCTAAGGAAATACTTTTTCACAGAAACAGTGGTAGATGCATGGAGCAGTCTCCCAGAAGAGATGGTAGAGATAAAGACTGTGTCTGAATTCAAGAAAGCATGGGACAGGCACGTGGGATCTCTTAAGAGAGAGGGAGAGATACTGTGAATGGGCAGACTGGATGGGCCATTTGGCCTTTATCTGCCATCATGTTTCTATTAGCTAGTTTCAGCAATACCACCATGTGTTTTTCCCTCACCCGTATACCCTTTAGGACTAATTGTATTTAAATTGTCATTCCCTTTGTATCTCCTTTTATTTCATACTTTTTATATTTGATTTTACTCATCTTCATCCTTATCGTCTTTACATAAGTTATTCCCCCCTCCCATTTTTTAATTTTGTTAACCACTTAGACGTATCTTTTATATGACTTCTGATATATCAAAAATAAATTAAACATCAAACCAGTCCAATATTGTACTTTGATAGTGGATTGGCCAGCCTTCAGCTTTTAGGTCCAAGTATGGGTACAATTCAACTGAAAATGACCTATGCCAATGAGGTGCTCCACTCGTTCCCTTTCATGGGCATGTTATACCCATAATGTAAGCAGAAGATAACTGGTATCTAATTAGGATTTGATAATAGGATCATATTCCTGGACAACAAAAGGAGGGGGGCTTAACTTGGATTGCCAAATTCCTCTTCAAATAAAATGATCCCATTACAGAAAAACAATGATGGACTCTATTTGGACCATCAAGCTCACTCGAGAACATATAAAATGAGTTAACATATATGGTTAACCTCTTACAATACAACATAATGTTTTCTATGAGATAAAGTATGGATATCTGTCAAGTGTCTTTGTGTGTCCAAATAAGTACAAGCCTACATTAGGGAAATTTAGGAGAGAAAAATCATTGCTTCTGTATAAAGTTTTTATCCTGTATATGTAATTTTGTTTGACTTGTTAATGTCTGCTGAAGTCATGACTATCTAATATAAAGAACATCTTTTTTTCTAAATGTATGTTGCATAGTTTGGGGGGGTGCAATAATAAAAGAGGCCCAGGTGCCAAATGCATGCCTTGCCATGTTGGAAACTGTCCCTACTGTCGTCAGAAGTTGGCATTGACACCTACTGATAATCTATGAGAAGGAGAATTAGCCACCAGCTAATGTCACCAGCTCCTGTTGGTACATCTGCTCTGAAGGCTGGTTACATTTTAGTACTGGATTAAGTCCATTGACAGATTGTGCCTTTTATACAAAAACACTATGCAGACAGTTTATCTTTCAGTAGTTACCCTGAACACAGAAAGTATTCAAATAATAATTCCAATAAAAACACATATTTAATGTTCATGATTAACAGCAAATACAAATGGTACAATTAAAATGGAAATATATTGAGAAAATGATACACTTGCTTAGGACACCAGAAATTAGGAGAGGGATTGGCAAGAGACCGCTAAACCTCCGGGACCACATGTCCATTCTTAAGGCAAGACACGGCAAGCATTTTAAAAAATGCTTCCTGAATGCCGTTCTTGTGCATCAAGCGCTCATCTCACTACCAGCCAAGTATAGAAGGAAGCTCAAAGCCATCATGGTTAGAAAGAGGGAAGGGAGAAAAACAGAGGGTATGTGGAGCAGGTGTCAAGATGAAGAATGAGGATGGATGGAGAAAGCGAGGGAAAGTGAGTGTTGGGCAGGTGGGAAATGGAGGAAGGAATGGGAAAATGACAAGAGGTAGAGAGTATGATGTTCTCAATGAGTAGATACTATAGATGTGTAGGCACAGAGAATGCAAAATTTAAGTTTTTCACCTAATTCCCTTGCATTGGTTCTGGCTGAGTTATATGCAGAAGTGGAAGCATTTAAATGATTATTGGAAATTTATGACATTGATATATGTAGATGTTTATGAGAAGAGCTGTATATAGGACAAGATTTTGGGGCCAAAAAAATGGGCCAAAAATTGGGGCCTCGTCTTATATTCGGGTCATCAACCAGTGACCACCCAATACCCTCCAAGACTTGCTGCAGGCCTGCCGTTAGGCCGGGACAGGAGGGATCCCTCCCGTCTCGGCCAATACTAACAATTTTTTACACACACACACCTCGCATACCTTTTCCCTGGTGGCCCAGCGGTGTATCCCGCACTGAGCCCCTTCTGCCGATCTCGCAGCCAGTGGCACACCCAGGCCGGCACACAGGAGCAAGCTTTTCAAGCTCCCACCCGGCCCTGCACCATCCCCTGAAAGGCTGCCGCCAGTTCTCACGACAGCCATTCAGGGAGCGGTTCAGGGCTGGGCGGGAGCTCGAAAAGCTTGCTCCTGCATGCCAGCCCGGGTGTGCTGCTGGCCTCGAGATCAGCAGGAAGGGATCAGCACAGGATACACCACTGGACCACCAAGGAAAAGGTACGCGGGGGAGGGTGTGTGTATAAAATATTGTTAGTATCAGCAGGGACGGGAGATAGGAAGGATCCTTCCTATCCTGGCCTACCACTAGACAACTAGAGGGGGAAGAGGGTACAAGGGGCAGAGCTTGGCAAAGAGGGGGGCCGAGTTCAGAGCCTGGTAGGGCAGGGAGGGAAGGTGGCTGTGTGCAGAGCCTGGTAGGGAAGGGGCATGGATGCAGAGCCTGGCAGGGCAGGGAGGGAAAGGGGTTGGGTGCAGAACTTGGCAGAGAGGGGGCCTGAGTGCAGAATCTGGCAGGGGAGGGCATGAGGGAGGGGGCACTGGGTGCAGATCCTGACAGGGTATGGCACTTGAATATTAAGCCCCATCTTATATTCGAGTCAACCATTTTTCCTCCTTTTGGGAGGATAAAATGGGGGTCTCAACTTATATTCAGATCAAATTATATTCAAGTATATATGGTAATTGTTCATTTGAAGAAATTATTGTATGTGCTTGCCTGTCTGTTCATTTGAAGAAATTATTGTATGTGCTTGCCGCCCAGGAATATAGGTAGGTGGGTAAGACATTTTTTAAATAAATAAATAAATACAATGATCACAGAAATGACGCAAGTCCATGAACTAATCAGTGCGTTGTATTAATTGGACTAGAGAATATGAATTGTCCTGTTCCATGCCCTACAGGAGCAAATGGTTTATGTTTAAATCCTTGAAGATGAAGATAATCCATGTGTTGTTCCTATTAATCTTGTAAATCCTCTGCTGTACTCAAGTAAGAGAAGAATGGCCAGTAACACATGCCAGAAATCTAACAAAGCCAATATAAAAATTTTGCACTGCATCGCAGTAAAAATTAAATTGAAATCAAATTAGTGATTTACATTTACAGTTTAAAGTCAATCAGAAAGATTCTAAACCTGGTAAAACAGTAAAAGATATATCTGCCTGTTTTATTTTAACTGAATTAAAAATGATAGCACCATAAAAAGTGACAATATATTTTTGTCCAAATGAGAAGCCAAGCAATTTCAGAAACCCACCAAAAAGCTATAGCTAAAGAAGGCAAGCAGTGAATAAGAAATAAATTTGTTAACAAAACGAATCAGTCGAGTCCCCTGAACCGACCTCTATCCTAGCGTTACTTGTTTTCCACTAGATCCATTCTAAATGCAGATGTTTCAACAACCAAATCCCAGAATAATACCGTCTCTTATCACAGGAATACGCAACTAGGTTAAGAACATAAGAACATAAGAATTGCTGCTGCTGGGTCAGACCAGTTGTCCATCATGCCCAGCAGTCCACTCACGCAACGGCCCTCGGGTCAAAAACCAGTGCTCTAAATGAGTCCAGCCTCATCTGCGTACATATCAGTTTAGCAGGAACTTGTCCAACTTTGTGTTGAAACCCTGGAGGGTGTTTTCCCCTATAACAGACTCTGGAAGAGCGTTCCAGTTTTCTACCACTCTCTGGGTGAAGGAGAACTTCCTTACATTTGTACGGAATCTATCCCCTTTCAACTTTAGAGAGGGCCCTCTCGTTCTCCCTACCTTGGAGAGGGTGAACAGTCTGTCTTTATCTACTAAGTCTATTCCCTTCAGTATTTTGAACGTTTTGATCAAGTTCCCTCTCAGTCTCCTCTTTTCAAGGGAGAAGAGGCCCAGTTTCTCCAATTTCTCATTGTACAGCAACTCCTCCAGCCCCTTAACCATTTTAATCGCTCTTCTCTAGACCCTTTCGAGTAGTACCGTGTCCTTCTTCATGTAAGGCGACCAGTACTGGACGCAGTACTCCAGGTGAGGGCGCACCATGGCCCGGTACAGCGGTATGATAACCCTCTCCGATCTGTTAGTGATCCCCTTTTTAATCATTCCTAGCATTCTGTTCGCCCTTTTCGCCACCGCCGCCACACATTGTGCAGACGGCTTCATCGACTTGTCGATCAGAACTCTCAAGTCCCTTTCCTGGGAGGTCTCTCCAAGTACCTCCCCGGACATCCTGTATTCGTGCATGAGATTTTTGTTACCGACATGCATCGCTTTTGAACCTCATTTTCCATGTCGATGCCCATTTCTTGAGCTTGATTATGTCAGATAGCCAAATTTCTATTCTCTCCAAGAGACAGTTCCTCAAAAGAAGTACTTAGGTCCTCATACAGTTCTAATTGTGAAACTTCTTTAAGGGGCATGTTTACTAATGTACACCAAGTGGCTAGACAGAGTTTAGCACATGCTAACCAACTGCATAGCCCCAAGCTAATGTCTAAATCAACAAAATAAGGAAAATCAATCTGTTCAATAAACAACCATTTTCAATAATGGAGAACAAACTGCTATCAAGTATATTTAATTACCAAACCTCAAACACCCAAGGTACTACTTTTATATTTTTTCATACTCTTGCTGGGGTGATGTGTTTGTTCATCATCGGTATTGGTAATTTGCCAAATGAACAAATTTTTATTTTATAATTTACTCCTTAATTTCAGGCTCTTTAGATTATAAATATACAGTGCTTAAGGTGCTATGAAAGGAAGGCACCTTAAGCACTGTATATTTGTAATCTAAAGAGGCTGAAATTAAAGAGTAAATTATAAAATAAAAATTTGTGCATTTGGCAAATTACCAATACCGATGATGAACACATCACCCCAGCAAGGGTATGAAAAAATATAAAAGTAGTACCTTGGGTGTTTGAGGTTTGGTAATTAAATATACCCAAGCTAATGTCTACCATGTGCTGAAAACATCTAGCACACTAAAAATACAATTGGCAGGCATTCCCCAGTTTAAGAACACCTGACTTACATCAAACTTGTACTTACAAACCAGTGTCCTGCCTCTCCCTTCCTGTGTCAACATGCCCTTTCTTCCTCCCTTCCTGTCCAAACGCGACCCCCCTTCCTCCATTCCATGTCCCAACATGCCCTCATCGTCTTTTCCTCCGTTCTGCGTCTCAAATTCGTGCTGCCTCCTCTGGCCGGCTCCCTCCTCCTACCGCAGTTGTCTTTGCAAAGCCACAGCAGCCTGACCTTTTGTGCCTCCCACGGGTGTGTACTTCCTCTGGCTGGCTCTCTTCTCTCAGTGCCACTTTTGTTCACAAAGCCGCAGCCGCTGGTTCCTGCACGTGGCTCATGGCTGACACGGAAACCTTAAGGCCTGACTCCCTAGCACCACTCAATGACGGTACCTCAAGACTACCTCTCCAGGAATTGCCTCTGACCTGCTTTTGCCCACTTCTAACCCACCAAGGAAATCCTGGTTAGGTGCAAGGCAGATTGGTAAGTGGGGGGAAAATTGGATGATGCTGACCAGGAAAGGAGGGATCAGGGTACAGAGAAGGAGTGATGCCAGTCAAGGTAGGAGACTAATACTTTACTGATCAAGAGGGGAATTGAGGATGTGGGGAGGTGATGTCGATAGAGATCAGGAGGAGGGCTCATGCTCAGGCGTCAGGTATTTTAATGCATGGGGCTACGATAACTGCATCAGCAGATGCTGCAAATGTACTTAGTACACTATACACCACTGCATTTAGTGTATGGTAAGTATATGCTTAAGGTGACCATACGTCCCGTTTTGAACAGGACAGTCCCTTTTTCAGATCCCCTGTCCCGTTGTCCCCACTCACAAGCTTTGGGACGCCGAAATGTCCCCTTTTCAGAGAGGGCGTCCCGAAGCTCTGAGTGGGGACAACAGGACAGGGGATCGCAGCCTGGATTCGGCAGCGGCAGCATCATTGCTCGGGCCCCACTGACCCTCCTATCTCTCCCTCCCATGCGAACCCTTCCGACCCTCCCAGCGAGATGACCGAGCAGCAAATCTCCCTCCAATAACATCGGCAGCTGCAGCATGCTAAACAGGCTGCTTCGTGGCTTTCTCCTGCCGGTGAAGAGTCACTGACATCATCAGTGACGCAGCAGAAGGACTCACCGGCAGGAGAAAGCCACAAAGCAGCCTGTTTAGCGTGCTGCGGCTGCCGATGCTATTGGAGGGAGATTTGCTGCTTGGTCATCTTGCTGGGAGGGTCAGAAGGGTTCACTTGGGAGGGAGAGATAGGAGGGTCAGCGTGGGTTCGGCTGGGAGGGGGGAGTAGCGGTCTGCCTTGGTGCTCCAAGGCCTGGCGCCATTACCTTCTTCGGGCAGCAGCAGCGTTTACAATTCGCTGCTGTTGCCGGCTTCAGGCCTTCCTCTCTGCCGGGTCCTGCCTACTTCCTGTTTTCATGAAGACAGGACTCGACAGAGAGGAAGATCTGAAGTCAGCAATAGCAGTGAATTGTGAATGCTGCTGCTGCCCGATGAAGTTCAGGACACCAGGCCTTGGGTGACAGAAGGAGGAAAGGAAGCAGAGGGGGAGAGAATTGGGGAGAGTGTTGCTGTACCCAACTGGAGGGAATGAAAGGAGATGCGAGGGCTTGGAGGGAAGAAGAGATGCCAGGGCATGGAGGGAAGGAGGAAGGTATGCCAGACCAAGGAAAAAGGAAAGGGGAAAGGAAGGAGGAGTTGCTGTTGACAATTCATACCCTCTTCACTAACATGATCAATCACATAACGGCGCAGATCTATGAAAATATGATCAAACTCCAAACAGTGTGTAACCAGAGGAGCTTGTAATCTGTTATTGTGTATGCAGCTTTTATGTTCTATCGCCCGTGTTTTAAAAGGACGTGTGGTCTGGCCCACATAAATCTTCGGACATGGGCAAATGAAGGCATATACCACAAATATAGATGTACATGAAGTTGCATGTTTAAGACCAAAGATCTGGCCCGTGCCTGGGTGTGTGAAAAAATCTGTTAACTCCAGGGTGACCGCACATATTGAGCATTTCCCACATTTATAATGGCCTTTAGGTCGATCCACAGGTATACTTGTGTCTGCAATGTCCAATGGACTTAAAAGTTCTTTAAAGTTCTTTTATCTCGAGTAGGCAATTCTGAAATGGATATCGTTAAATGTAGGATGTAATTCCATGAGTTCCCAGTGGTGTCTCAATATCCTAGTGATGCTGTTAATGCTGGGTGAGTATTTTAGAACACAGGTGACAGTATTATCAATAGCCTCCTTGTCTCTCGGCATAAATAAAAGGTCTCTATTTATGAACTTTGCCCTTTTATAAGCTTTATTCAAAGTGGTAGAAGGATAACCTCTCTTCTTCAATAGAGTATATAGTTGTTTACTTTTGAACTTGTAGTCATCAGTGTCAGAACAAAGACGACGGTAACGAAAAAATTGAGAGGTAGGTAAGCTACGTTTTAAAGGATTAGGATGGTTGCTTGAGAAATTGAGAAATGTATTTCTGTCTGTGGCTTTCCTATTTACTGTGGTTTTAATGAATCCATTCTCTTTAATGACAAGGACGTCTAAAAAGGATATTTGGTCCGGATGACATGTCATGCTGAATGTCATGTCATCTGGATGTCATGTCGTCTGGAGTTTAACCACATGTGGAATTGTTCCAAGTCATCTCTGGAACCTTTCCAGACGACAAAAATGTCATCAATGGACCGTAGCCATGTGAGAATTTTATCTGAAAAAGGGTTATTGATAATCCATGTGTTTTCAAATTTTTGCATGAACAAATTAGCAATTGAGGGGGCTATAGAAACATAGAAACATAGAAAGTTGACGGCAGATAAGGGCTATAGCCCATCAAGTCTGCCCACACCATTTACCCACCCTCTTAAGTCTACTGACCCCCTAAAGTACAATTTAATTATACTGTCACTCTACTGACCCGCTCATTCAAGTCCTAGTGACCCTATCCCTTGGCATGACCTCGTAGGGATCCCACATAGGTATCCCATTTGTTCTTGAAGTCTGGGATGCTGCGTGCCTCGACCACCTGTACTGGAAGCTTGTTCCAATGCTCAATCACTCTCTCCGTGAAGAAGTACTTCCTGGCGTCTCCACGAAACTTCCCTCCCTTGAGTTTGAGCGGATGTCCTCTTGTGGTCGAGGGTCCCTTGAGAAGAAAGATATCATCTTCCACCTCGACCCGTCCCGTGATGTACTTAAATGTCTCAATCATGTCTCCCCTCTCCCTTCGCTCTTCGAGAGTGTAGAGCTGCAATTTGCTCAGTCTTTCTTCGTACGGGAGACCCTTTAGCCCCGAGACCAACCTGGTGGCCATCCGCTGAACCAATTCAATTCTGAGCACATCCTTACGGTAATGTGGCCTCCAGAATTGCACACAGTATTCCAGATGAGGTCTCACCATGACTCTGTACAATGGCATCATGACTTCAGGTTTCCTGTTGACGAAGCTTCTCTTGATACAACCTATCATCTGCCGTGCTTTAGATGAAGCCTTCTCCACTTGAGTGGCTGCTTTCATGTCAGCACTGATGATTACTCCTAAGTCTCGTTCTTCCGTAGTCCTGGTTAAAGTTTCTCCATTCAGGGTGTAGGTTCTGCAAGGATTTCCGTTACCGAGATGCATGACCTTACATTTCTTGGCGTTGAAGCCCAGCTGCCAGATCAAGGACCATCTTTCTAAAGTACGCAGGTCTTGCTCCATAGCATCCTGTAGATTATAGCCGTTTACTATATTGCATAGTTTGGCGTCATCAGCGAATAAGGTTACCTTGCCTTGAAGCCCTTGAGTCAGATCCCCAATGAATATGTTGAAGAGGAGTGGGACCAGGACTGAACCCTGTGGCACTCCGCTAGTCACCTCTGACATTTTAGAGAAGGTACCGTTAACCACCACCCTCTGAAGTCTGCCACTAAGCCAATCTTTAACCCATGCAGTTAGAGTCTCTCCTAATCCCATCGATTTCATCTTGTTCAGCAGCCTGCGGTGTGGGATGCTGTCAAACGCTTTGCTGAAGTCCAGGTACACGACGTCCAAGGACTCTCTTGAGTCCAGTCTTCTTGTTACCCAGTCAAAGAAGCTGATTAGATTGGACTGGCATGACCTACCCTTGGTGAATCCATGTTGGCTGGGATCCTGGAGATTTCCCTCGTTCAGGATCGTATCTAATTTATATTTAATTAGTGTTTCCATGAGTTTGCACACTATTGAGGTGAGGTTTACCGGTCTATAGTTCGCAGCCTCAGCCTTGCAACCCTTTTTATGTAGAGGAACGACATTGGCTGTTTTCCAGTCCAACGGAACTATCCCCGTACTTAGTGAGAGATTGAAGAGCACTGCCAACGGTTCCGCCAGAACATCTCTCAATTCTCTGAGCACTCTTGGGTGTAAATTGTCCGGTCCCATGGCCTTGTTTACTTATAGCCTTGCCAGTTCGTTGTAGACGTCCCCAGGTGTGAACTCAAAATTCTGAAACGGGTCATCCATGTCTTGTTTTATCATCAACTGTGGTCCGTGTCCCGGTGCTTCGCAGGTGAAGACTGAGCAGAAATATTCATTTAGTAGTTCTGCTTTTTCAGAATCCGCCATCGCGTAGTTTCCGTCCGATTGTCTAAGGCGTACTATACCATCTGTGTTCCTTTTCCTATCACTGATATACCTAAAGAAGGATTTGTCCCCTTTTTTAATGTTTTTTGCCAGAGTTTCTTCCACTCGAAGTTTGGCCTCCCTAACTGCTATTTTGACCGCTGCAGATCTGGTCTTATATTCTACTTTAGTTTCTCTTCTCTGCGTACGTTTGTAGGAAAGAAATGATTTTTTCTTCTCCTTAATGAGGTGCGAGATCTCTTCAGTGAACCATTGGGGTTTGTTGTTTCTTTGTCTTTTATCTACTGATTTTATGTAGCGATTAGTTGCTTCGTGTATAGATGATTTCAGGTACGGCCACATAGTTTCCACATTGCCGGTCTCTGCTTGGTCCTGCAGCGTCTGATGAACGAAATCTCCCATGCGTGCGAAGTCGGTGCCCCGGAATTTGAGCACCTTTGTTTTTGTAATTGATTTAGGGGATCCTTTCCCAAGGTTGAACCATACCATGTTATGGTCGCTGGAGGCTAGCGTATCTCCTACCGAGACCTCTGAGACGCTTTCCCCGTTGGTGAGTATCAGGTCTAGGATCGCCTGGTCCCTAGTGGGCTCCGTTACCATCTGTCTGAGATGTACTCCTTTTATGGAGGTCAAAAGCCTCCTGCTGCTGCTGGTTGTTGCTGAAAATGTGTTCCAGTCTGCATCAGGCATGTTGAAGTCCCCTAGCAGAACAGCATCCCCCCGTAGAGTGATATTCTCAATGTCTTCAATTAGTTCCGTGTCTTTGTCTACCAGTTGTTTTGGAGGTCTATATACCACACCAAGATACAGGCATTTTTCTCTACCTCTGGCCAGGTTCACCCAGAGGGATTCCCCGGTGTACTTGACATCTGTGATCCTGGTCGTTTTGACGTCCTCTTTAATGTATAATGCTACCCCTCCCCCTAACTTACCCTCTCTGTCTTGACGAAGTAAGTTGTAGCCCGGTATAGCCATGTCCGACCCATGAGAGTCCGTGAACCAGGTTTCGGATATTGCCACTATGTCCAAGTTGGCATTTATTATTTCAGTCTCCAATTCTAGAATTTTATTGCCATTTATTATTTCGGTCTCCAATTCTAGAAAATGGTAACTCGAATATAAACCAAGGGTTTATATTCTAAATTCCTCCCTACCATCCTCCCTCCCAGTAGTCTTATCCCTCCACCACTGCTGCAAGCCTCCCCCGAGCCAGCAGACTTTTGCTGCTGCGCTCAGAACATGCCCGCACCCCCATCCATGCCCCAACCTCACTGGGACGTCAGTTAGTGCTGCCTCCCTCCCAACGACAGAAACACCCATGCCTGTAACCCTGCTTGTGCCCCACTGGAAAGTCAGCTAGTGCACCTTCCCTCCCTCCCAAGCAAGAGTAACGCCCGCACCCCTACCCATACCATAACCCTCTAGCCTCAGCTAGTGCTCCCTCCTTCCTTCCCAAGCAAGAGTAACACCTGCGCCCCAACCCCAGTGGAACATCAGCTAGTGCTCCCTCCCTTCCTCCGTCCTAAGTGAAACACCCATGCCTACAATCCCACCTGTGCCCCACCGGAAAGTCAGCTTACGCTCCTTCCCTTTCTATCAAGACTGACATCCCCCCAGGCCTACGGTGATTTACTGGTGGTCTAGTGGCGCATTGGGGCAGGAGTGATTCCCACTCACTCTTTCCCATTCTTCCTGCACAATAAAATTGGACACCGAGACTTCCAGCAGAAAATTATAAATAGAGGCTACACCAAAACCAGTGAAAATGACTTGCTCTCCCTGTCCACCCTCCTCCCAGTAGAAACAAGCACTGCTGCATCCCCAACCACCATCCCTTTAGAAAAAGGGGCTAATGAATAAAAATGGCTGCCATAACTTCCATAGGACATCCCAGCAGCTATTTTGAGATTGGCATCCAGCATTGGGAGGTATCGTCAGCCATCTTAATTCAGTGGCAGCAGTAGGCAAGAATGAGTGTGCTCTGTTCCTGTCCACAAAGAGGACACTAAACCTCCAGTGTTTGTTAAGGTGGATCTCAGGAAGACCTATGGGTTGTCAGGCAGCCTGGGGGGCCCAGGTCTCTGCTGGGGGAAGAAGAATTTGTGCAACCTGTTTCCTGCAAGGACAGGGGAGGGCATTTTCAGCAGTGTTCCTCAGTTCGTACCAAAGCACTTGACAACTACTACAAAAGGAGAAAGAAAGAGGAGGGGCATGGGGAACTTCCTGACCAAGCCAAGTCAGCTCTGTCATTAAACAAAAACACAAGTAATGAAAAGCAGTGACAAGAGGAATATAAAAACATAGTGGAACTCTGCAAGCCACCTTTGGCCCAATCTTTGCTTTTGACAAGATTGGACTACTGTAATTCCTTGTTTTAGGGCCTGCCTAAAATGAAATTGAAGGTTCTGCAGGTGCTTATGAATTCCGTAGCTAGGATGATCAGTGGGGTGATTAGGGTAGCTCATATAAAACCCACATTGAAAAGTTTCCACTGGCTACCAATTGAGCAAAGAATTAAATTCAAAGTGTTGTTATTGGTACATCAAATAGTATATCAAACTATACCATTTTGGTTTCAATTTCTCTGGGAGATTTATAAACCTATAACTATCAAAAAAATGATAATAACCCTATCAAAAAAACGTAATAACCCTAACAAACAATGAATCTCTCTAGTCTTGTGCCAATTTCTATCATTGAGAGGAAAAGATCTCAGTAACCCCACAGACACTCCAAATAGACGATTTAGTCTGTGATGAATGGGTTCCGGTTTCTTTCATCAATGAAAAACCTCTAATTGGCATATACTGTATACTGAATTTTCATAAATTTTCTTAACATTATACTATTATGTTAGCAAAAAATATTATTACTTATCTTTCTGAATGCTGTTCCCCAATGAATTAGTGAACCAAGGAACTGGGTCGTCGTTTGTTAGATTTATAAACCTCCCAGGGCATTGTATTCTGAGGGGAAAATGAAACTGGTAGCACCAACAGCTGACAATGTAAAATATGTGGCAACTCAACTTCAAATATTTTCCATTGCTGGAATGTCATACTGGAACAAGCTTACTGGGCAACCAAGATTATGTGCAGATCACTACAGCTTTAAGAAGATGCTGACAACCAAACTTTTGTAGACGCAAACTTTTTATTTGTCTTTCCTAGCATCTGGGCATTTTCATAAAATGTTATCAAATACGTTATTGAAGAATTTGTAGGTTCGATTTTATATTTTTTTATATTATTTTGAAGAGTGATTTGTATTGTTTTTTGGTCATTGTTTTTGCTTTATGTATGTTTATATGGAAACCGCTGTGACTCCAGGCGGTATATCAAGTTTTTAAATAAATAAATACTTGCGAGCAACTGGCACAAACAATTATGTAGTTCCCCACAGTCTCTCATTTGTAAAAATTGTTTTAAACATACACAGTAGAATCTATGGACACTGTAACGTACTTCTGGGTATTCATCACTCTTAGGCCTGTTTGACAGGAGAAGATCAAGTATCTAGAAAACACATACATGTCTGAGACAGTAAGCAGGCTAAATCAAAATCTGACAGGGCAAACCTTCAAGACTTATATGCCTTTCTAATAGAAAGATTATCGAGGTTAGAACCTAATCTTCCCTTCTAGTACAAAAGTCATATGAATCTTGAAACACTGGGATGCACCAAAGCAGTCCCCTGAGTCTAGGATGGGGCAGATGAGCTTGCTGCTAACACCAAAGACCCAAAAGTGGTATCCATTTGTGTCGACACATCCAACCTGTAAAATTTTGTGAAAGTATGGAAGGTGGACCACATTGCCACCTTACTAATCTCCTTGGGCAATACTGTTCAGGACTCCGCTTTTCACATTCAATGTATGCTGAAAAAATAACAAACCAAAATCAGAGCAGACAGATAGACACCTTCAACTCACGTGTAGAAGAAGAAACTGAGGAGCAAAGAATACAGAGCAGGGATAGAGGAGGCGGAGCTGAAAAAGGTAGATTATGCTTTCTACACAACTCGCGATTAGAGGTGAATAACCCACTGGTTCAAGACTCATATGTCTTCTTCATTAGAAATCATATTTGGGGTCAGTTTTGCTGATGAACCCAATACCGAAATTTGATTGGCCTCTAGTTCTAAAGCACATAACTCCAAGGAGGATGTGTATGTAGAAGGGGCTTGGGTAGGTCAGAAGCATGCACTAAAGTTATAGAATACTGACAGTTACGCGCAACTGTAACATTTAGTTGCAGACATTTATACCAGCCATTGGCATAGGGCATGCATCTATGCTTAAATACTGGTGTATAACTGTGGACATACACTAACATTCTATACAAGGGAATATTTGCACCAAAGACTGTTTACCTACTTTTATCAATAATATTTGGAAAACACATATCTCTATTGAGAAAAGACATGAGCTAAATCCATATTATTTTCTTTCCCTTTTCCTATTTTTTTAAATGCAAAGTATAGTATGAAATTCTTTATTTAACCTTCTCAAGGTGTTAAATGAAAATTTGCTGTTCAAATTGTATACCTTTGCAAGAGTTCAGTATCTGCCTCCTGGAAAGGATGCAAATTACAGGTATGCAAAAAGAAATGCCAAAAACATGCTATTGTTGAACAGTCTGGATAACACTTTTCTCTCTAGACTGCACAATAAAAGATTAAGGAGTACCAACTGGTGTCAGTCCAAATGAAGTGTACCGTACCTGTGCAATTAAAGTATTCAAAATGTAGAACATGATCTGTTAACGTTAACTACCACTTCGTTAAATGCTATGTTCTTACAATGGAAAACAAGATCCGATTTATCTTTCTTCACTGTGCTTTCATCTTTATGTAATACACATATTCTCTCTAAAGACAGGAAAAGAAAAATCTCTGCTCAGAATAAAAAAAGGACCTGCTTAATAGCATCTTGAAAGTGTTCCTACTAAATTTTGAAACATTGTGGTAATAAGAAAACAAGTTAATATTTAGATGTCTACTGGGCACTCTTGTAAAAATTATATATAGTAAATAAAATCAAACATTGCTTTTCAAATAATACAGAATCATCCACATTTAGAAATACAGGCTTGGAAAACATTCAAACTCTGCTCTCTTAACACTACGGTAAAGCACTAGCACGTAGTTAAAGAGGTTAAAAACGATTACCTCAGGAAGCACTAAAGCATCCTGAGGTAAGTTCTGAATATGCACGCACAAGCCACCTGCTAAAAAAAGAAGTTTTCAATTTTCCTGGGAGGGAGCGTGTCTATTACTGTGCTAATCAGCACATCCATATTGCTGCACACAGATTAACGCGGGATTACGGTATGAGCACTTACCGCCTATAAAATAGATGTTGCTATGAGCTCCCATGCTAATTTTTTACAATGGCGGCGCATTAAGGGTAAAACCGTAACATGGCCATTTTCCGACAGCAATAAAAATGGCCTTAACACACAGGAAAGACCCACACAAAGGCGCACTAAAACCATTTCCTACTGCAACTTTGGGAAGGACCCCTAATGGCCTCATTCACAGAAGTGTGCTACATTAGCATGTGGTAAAATCATTTATGCACATTAACTTTGTCAAAAGCATTCTGAAAATCTAGATACACTATAATAACCTTTATCCATGTTTATTTACATATTCAGTGAAATTAAGCAAACTGCCTTCATTATCAATGTTTTGCATCTAACTTGCCAGTGCTTATGTTGCCTCTTATTATTTTCATTTAGATCCTGTTTCCAATCTTTGAAGGATTTTTTTTTTTTCCCTAATAGCCTCTTTTACTTCATTTTTAACCATGCAGGCTTGTCATTTGCTCTTCTTTCCATCATTGTTAATGCATGGAATACATCTGGTCTGGGCTTCCAAGATAGTATTTTTAAACAACGCCCATTCCTGATTCAAAGTCCTATCCTGTGTTGCCCATCCTCTTACCTTCTTTTCAACCAGTTTCCTCATTTTATCAGTCACCCTCTTGAAAATTAAATATTGGTACAATAGATTTCCTAGAGACTTCACTCCAGATATCAGATCAAATTTGATCAGGTTATAATCACTGGTTCCCAGCAGAACCAACACTATGTTATGCATTCCACTAAGGATTATATCTAAAATAGCTCCCTCTCTCATCAAGAAGCAGTTATTTATTAAGCTGAGGAATTTTACCTAACACCCCAATATAACTTTCATCCAGTCAATATAAGGGTAATTGAGATAATCTATTATTATACTCTTAACCAATTTGTCAGCTATCCTAATTTCTTAAACATTTTTCACCTTTTAATCTATCCTGGCAGATGGTAGTACAGCCTTACCAGTATATTCCTTCCCTTCACACATGAAATTTCTACTCATAAAGATTCCACATTGCTATCATGCAGAATGTTTATTTTGTTTAACTCTATTCCCTCTTTTAACATATAGCACAACCACCATTCATATCACTGTGATATAATGTGTACCCTGATAACACAGTGCCCCACTGGTTGTCCTCCTTCCGCCAGGTCTTTGAAATGCCTATAACTTCTTTATTTAGTGCTCCTATCTTATTTTTAAGCTTCTACCATTTGCATACATACACTTCAAATTGTGTTTTCCCCTTGCATCTGCAAGCTACTTAGAAGTTGACAGGGATAATTTGCATCCATTTCTTTCTGCTCCCCTTAAACACTCCTGGTTTTCTTTTACCATTATTAAAACTTCTCTATTGGGATTATCTAAGGTGGGCTTTTACAGAGATGTACTACTGAGCATCACATGTCACCCACAGGAAAAGAATGAGGGAGGGGCTCAGCATTTAGCATGTGCTGATTTCAGAATGTCTTTGTAAAAGGACCCATAAATGTCCTATTTCAATATTATCCTTTAAGGATACCAAACTATATAACATCAAACTATGTAAGCCTGGGTAACTGTCGCCACCCCCTCCCCTATTTGTTTAAAAGATGCCCTCTCATTCCTTTTTAAATGTTGTGCCAACAGCCTTGTTCCATCCTGGTTATAGTGGAGTCTATCCTTTTAGAATAAGCTTCCCCTTTCCTCTTACCCGTACCATCCTGGTGTAAATGGTGGTGCCTACATGCAAATAGCACCAAAGAGTTCCACAAGAGAAATGAAACAGAAGAACAACAATTGTGAAGTAGAATCGGATGATCCCCAAAAAACATAAAAGCAATCCACAAAAGGTATAAACAGTCATAAGTGACCCACAGTAAAAGCCAAATAAAATATAAAATTACCCGACACGGGCCGTGTTTTGGCAAAACTAAAAATGCCTCATAGGTCTTAATGGGTCCTTTGGCTGTCTTCTAAAAAAACCCCACAATATAAAAGCCACAAAGAATCTAAGTAGTTAAAAAGGCTGCAATCAGACAGCGCACACACACAAACTTCCACAGTTAGCTGGCATCATGTCTATATGTAGCAAATGGCATATCAACGCAACCACTCTACTCATATAAAGTGTGCATAAGCATAGCTTGAATACCCCCGACATGTCCATACCCTACCTACATTAATACTCCTTTAGATCTGTGCATGAAAGAAATTAGGTACACAATGGAGACACAAGTCTGAAATGTGCGCAACTGCAAATTACTGCCAAATAGTGCTTGTTAACAGCAATTATTGCTACTTATCACCATTTGCCAATTTGATACCATTAGTTAAATTACAATGGGCTAGATTCACTAAGGACACCGATCGTGTCCCGACCACTTTCCGCCGACTCAATTCACTAACCTCGTAGCCGATCATCCTCCAATCCGATCTGATCCGCACATGCAAATGAGGGGAAACGGCATGCAAAGTAGGAAGGACGCGATTCACTAAACAAACTGAGGTACACCGACTGGGCTGGCCGATCCAAAAACAAGCGACTGCTGAGGACCAGTCGCTTGTGTAAAAACCCTGCTCTCTGCCCCGATTCTCTTGCTCTGGTCGCCCTGCTCTCTGCCCCAATTTCTTTCTGCTCTCTACCCTAATCCTGCTTCTCTGCCCTCTGCCCCGGATCCTGCTTCTCTGCTCTCTGCCCCGATCTACTGTTCTCTGCCCCGACTCTCCTGCCCTTCCCCGCAGTGCAAGCCAGTAGTTTTAGCCCGCAGGTTAAAACCACGGGCTTGCGAAGTAACAAGTTTTGTTTCCAGCTCTGTCGGGCATGCATCAGGATTGCTGGAGAGCGATCTGTGCGGTCGGTTGGGGGTGTGATTCCGATCACCCTCATTTGAATGAGGGTGCTTCGTGAATCAGCCCCCCCGGCCACGGATCGGATCGCTCAGTGAATCTAGCCCACTATGTGTATTACTGACTCTATTTTACAATTAAGTTTTCGAGTTTTTAAGTTACAAGTTTATTTAAAATTTAATTGAATCGCTTTTACAGAATTTCAAAGCGATGTACATTTTAAAATTGTGTGGCAAACTTTTGGCATCATTTATACAATTTGGGTGCTACTATAGAAAGAACTCTTATATCATCATAACAATATCTTCTTACAATTCCTTCCGTTAGACAGCTATTCTATGACACAACCCGTAACAATTTTTTTCAGTGGTAGCACCTTTGCTTTGGAACTCCCTCCCAATAACTTTAAGGCAGGAAACTAACCCTCATAACTTCAAATTCAACCTCAAAACTTTTCTTTTTAAAGATGCATATGAAGTTTAGATCCAGAGCTTAATCTTATTTTTACCCTTGCACCCTTATTTTATCCTCTCTCCCCCCCTTTTTTCTTTTTTACTTTAGGCAATGTAAGTCCTCCCTTTTCCCTTTTGTTTCATGTGTAGACTTAACTTTTAAATATTTTAACCATGTACATTATACCCCTTTTTTCTTTATTTTTTTTTATATAAATTGTACTTTGTACACCGCCTTGGAAGGTCAAGAGGTATATCAAGATTTAATAAAACTTGAAAGATGTGCTTACTATAAACACCAGAGATCATTTCATGATTCCATATGTAATTTCTTTCTTAAGTTCGTCACTCTTATCAGATATTTGTTACCATAATCTTTTCAGTCTATAGCACTCTATACCATAATGTGTACTGTTATTTGAATTTTTTATTTTTCTAGTGTAATGGTCTAATGCCTGCACGACAGAAGAGCGGGACTTGGGTGTGATTATATGTGATGATCTTAATGTGGCCAAACAGGTTGAAATGGTGACAGCGAAAGCTAGAAGGATGCTAGGTTGCATAGGGAGAGGTATGGATAGTAGGAAAAAGGAGGTATTGATGCCCATGTATAAGACTTTGATGAGACCTCATTTAGAATATTGTGTACAATTCTGGAGGCCATACCTTCAAAAAGATATAAAAAGGATGAAGTCAGTCCAGAGGAAGGCTACTAAAATGGTGTGTGGGGTCTTCATCATACGGCGTATAGGGACAGACTTAAAGATCTCAATCTATATACTTTGGAGGAAAGGCGGGAGAGGGAAAATATGATAGAGATGTTTAAATACTACGTAATATAAATGCATACGAGTCGAGTCTCTTTCATTTGAAAGGAAACTCTGTAATGAGAGGGCATAGGATGAAGTTAAGAAGTGATAGGCTCCGGAGTAATCTAAGGAAATTCTATGGTAGATAAGTGGAACAGTCTCCCAGAAAAGGTGGTGAAGACAGAGACTGTGTCTGAATTCAAGAGGGCCTGGGATAGGCATGTGGGATCTCTCAGAGAGAAAAAAAGAGATAATGGTTACTATGGATCAGCAGACTAGATGGGCCATTTGGCCTTTATTTGCCATCATGTTTCTATGTTTTTATATCTGACTTATTCTTGTTGTACACTACCTTGGGTGAATTTCTTTTACAAAGGTGGTAAAGAAATCCAAATAAATAAATACTCATATTTACCTTTTCCTAAAGGTATATAGCCAAGTGATACAAAGATATAAGTATCAAATGAGTGGTATTATTCTAAATGGCAGATTATGACAACTATAAATCTGTCTGATACAATGCAATCTTTCATTGAAGGAATGCATATCACACACATATCAAAAGAATTACATGCAAGATAATGAACAAGGATAGATGGATTACCAGGTTACAAATCAATCTGATGATATTATTAACAGAGACTGAAGGATGACTTGCTTGAAACATTAGAATCTACTGATTGATTTATAGCCAGGTAATCTATCTAGCATTAGAAGTATTCTGTTGCAGAAAAACATATTATATGAAGCCCGGAGAAATATTATTTTTAACACATGATTGTGCATTTTGATTGTAACTGTGCAACCATACTTGTGAATGTTATATTAAAAGGGCAGTGCACCCACCCATTTCCACCCATTCCTCCCTTACCCAAACCCCACCCTACCACCCACCCATTTGTCTGGCAGGTCATTCATACAATCACACACACTGCCTAACAAAACCCTCTAAAGGGCCCCGCACATCTACAAAGGAGGCCATATTCCCAGATCTTTCAGCTAAGTTAGCTTCATATCGATAAAAGAGACGTGGAAGTGCATAATCAAAAGAAACGTCTAAGTCCGTTTTGCGCCTAAGTTGTTAGTCACCCAAAGTCGGACATGAAAAAAGGTCCATTTTTGAAAAATACATCCAACATGCAGTGGTTAAAGTGGCTTATGGGCCTGGATCCTCCTCTCTATGGTTCACTAGCCCACCCCCCAGACCACTTAAGCCACCTTTGTGCTAGAGAGTTGCGCGGGGACAGAAATCCCACCCGTCCCCGCCAAAGTCTCACCCGTCCCCACCCGTCCCCATGAGGAATCCCACCCGTCCCCGTGAGGAATCCCTCCATCCCCACCCGTCCCCGCAAGGAATCTCCTCCGTCCCCGCCCGTCCCCGTGAGGAATCCCCTCCGTCCCCGCCCGTCCCCGTGAGGAATCCCCTCCGTCCCCGCCCGTCCCCGTGAGGAATCCCCTCCGTCCCCGCCCATCCCTATAAACTTCAGAAATAGTTATTTCATTTAATTATGCTACTGAATTAAAGGCTCTGGTAGAAACCCATTTACAAATAAGCAAAAAGACTTTATTAATTTGGAAATATTAATTGGGAAGAATACATACTTTGTAAACGGGTTTCTACCAGAGCCTCTTTTGTTTATAAATTTTTATCAACACAACTAATATACTACTTTATCCTGAAGCAAAACAAAAAGAAATAGAATTCTTTTCCTACCTTTATTGCCTGGTTTCTGCATTCCTCATGTTCTCATTCAGTTCCTTCCATCCACTGTCTCTCTTCCTTCTGCGTCTTCCATTTGCTCTGTTACTGTGCCTCTCCCTTTCTCCCCCCTTCCAAATTGGTCTGGCACCCATCTTCTTCCCTCCGCTCCCCCCATAGTCTGGCATCTCTGTCTTCTTCCCTGCCGGTGTCTTCTCCCCACTCTCTCTTCCCCATTTCCTTTCAGCGTCCTTCTCCCCCCCCCCCCATCTTCCCCATGTCCTGTCAGCGTCCTTCTCCCCCCTCTGTATTCCCCATGGCCTTTCAGCATCCTTCTCCACCCCCCCCATCTTCCCCATGGCTTTTCAGCGTCCTTCTCCACCCCCCCATCTTCCCCATGTCCTTTCAGCGTCCTTCTCCACCCCTTTGTCTTCCCCATGTGCTTTCAGCGTCCTTCTCCCCCCCTCTTCCCCATGTCCTGTCAGCGTCCTTCTCCCCCTTCTGTCTTCCACAAATGCTTTCAGTGTCCTTCCCCCCCCCGTCTTCCCCATGGCCTTTCAGCGTCCTTCTCCACCCCTTTGTCTTCCCCAGTGCTTTCAGCGTCCTTCTCCCCCCTCCTTCTCTCCAGCCCCGGGTGCAGCACAGCCGGCCAGGTCCCCTTACTTTTGTGGCGCTTCCCCAACCGACAGACCGACAACAGCCCCGGTCTGACAAACCTCCCTGCCCTTAACCGCGAATCTAAATTTCCTTCTTACAGCTGCTGTAAGAAGGTAATTTAGATTTGCGGTTAAGGGCAGGGAGGTTTGTCGGACCAGGGCTGTTGTCGGTCGGTCGGATTAGTTCCACAAAAGTAAGGGGACCTAGCCGGCTGTGCTGCACCCGGGGCGGGGCAGACCGCCCCCCTCCCTTGGTAGCCACTCAAGCCGCGAGGCTACTCCTCCTTACCTACCCTGCCTGCAGTACAGAGCCGAACGGAAGTCTTCCCGACGTCAACGCTGACGTCGGAGGGAGGGAGGGAGGGCTTTGTTTAAGCCCTCCCTCCCCTCCGACGTCAAAGCTGACGTCGAGAAGACTTCCGTTCAGCTCTGTGCTGCAAGCAGAGCAGGTAGGGAGAAAAGCCGCACGACTTAGTACATCCAGCCCCGCAGGTACCCCGCTACCCTCGGAGGCGTCCCCACGGGATCCCCGCGACCCTAGGGGGCGTCCCCATGGGATTCCCATGACCCTAGGGGATCTCCGTGACCCGAAGGGGGAACCCGCGGGATGCCCGCGGGTCCCGCGGGATTCCCGTCGTCTCCATTCCCGTGCAGCTCTCTACTTTGTGCAGCTCTAGGCTTTCCTATGCCAGGCTGCCAGGTACTGATGTTCTGGAGGCAGATATGTAAAGTTGTTATTGCGATTTTTAAGGCGGTGGGGTCAGTGATCACTGGGGGAGTTTGTAGGGGTCTGTACTTTGTCCCTGCAGTGGTTATCTGGTCACTTTGTATACCTTCTTGTGAATTAGACCTGGTTTTAGATGGCCTAAGTCACAACGTCCAAGTTCCATCTATGCAGTGCTGTTAAACTTTCGGTTATACATGCAATCCGACTAAGTCTAGGACGGCCCACATCCCACCCAAATCCCGTCCTCACCACTCCTCCTAAAACACCCCTTTTTGCTCTGGGCATACTGCAACACTGTGAAGGCCTAAGTCATTTTTAGATGTCTAAAACCCGGTTCGATTATCGGCACTTGAGACGACTTATCTCATTGATTGTCTAAGTGCCGATTTAGGCCAGTTTTTAGATGTATTTCTGTTTCGATTATGAGCCCCATACTGTTTACCACCAAAAGTGAAAGTTCAAAAGAGCGGCGTCTTTCCAGTTTTTAACTATTAATTGTAATGCCACTACAGACAATATCAAGAACGTATCCGTCAATAATGTTACTGAAGTAGCACGTGTTCCACATCTCACCGTGCCATATGAGAAAGGTATACAAATTTCCAATATATATATTGTACTTTATTCCAAACGTCTTGCCAGAATGTTTGAACCAGAAGGCAATAAAACAAAAGATGGTCCAGTGTAGCCACCTCCTTCTTACAACTCCAACATGCATTAGATCAATATAAGTTTTTAGCCTAATGTAACACATATTGAGATCTAGTACCTATATACATTTCTCTGGAATCCATTTGTCATAGGCAGGTAATGGCTTTTACTCCTTTGTGTGTACAGAAGTCTGCTAAAATGTGATAGCCTAAGGCAGTGTTTCTTGGGGTACGCGGGCTGCTTGTTGAGGAAACGTGGCCTGGCCACCACCGGGGATCCCTCCCTGCCCACTGCTGAAGCCGTAGTCGGGGATCCCTCCCTGCCTGCCTGTCTGTCGGCCTGCTGTACCACCCCCCCCCCCCACCCCCGAAGCTGACCCTGCTACTTCGTTGGAGCCGGACTCGCTCCCTCCTCCTCCAGCAGCACTCCATGCAGGGATGCAAGCAGAGACTGACCCGTAACCTTCTCTCCAACGTCAGAATTTACATCAGAGGGAAAGGTTGTGGGACAGCCATGTGCTGCATGTGAATCGCTGCACACGCCTTCCCTCACCAATGAACTATAGAGTGCATAGTCTGCTATTAAGAAAGACATGGGGGAAGGCACTGCTTGCCCTGGGATGTGTAGCATGGAATGTTGCTACTATTTGGGTTTCTGCAGGGTTCTTGTGATCTGGATTGGATTGGTTGGAAACAGGATATTGGATTAGATGGACCATTGGTCTGACCCAGTATGGCTATTGTTACATTTTTATGGAACTGGAAAAAGGGATGAGGGACAGGTCTACTGTTTGAAGAACATATAGAACCTAGAAGAAGGGGGGAAGGGCTTTCTTGAAGTTTGGTAAGCACAGAAGAGTTCAGAACGAGAACCTACATTCTAATGGGGGAGGGGGAGCAAAGTCCACAGGGAAGAGAGTCTAACACGGGATTTATGAGTTAAGTAATACTTGTTACTGTAATGCCTTGGTAAGGGAGAGTGGTTAGCAAAAAATGTATCAATAATAACATTATTAGTCCAAAAATTTAGGTGGGATAGGAATATTAGTGGATATGGAAAGACAATTAAAAGAAAATTGTACAAAGTACTGGTCAAACCAAACAACAGGGGCGATTCTGATTTTTGAGAATAACTGAACAGAGGAACAAGTAGTTACTAGTGTCTAGCAGTGTGGGTAAGGACCGGGTCATGAAGAAATTAAAGAAAATCATGGGGGTCAGAAGCATGGATGTTGAAGTCTTTTAAGAGAACTGGGATAGCTCAGAGAAGAACATAAGGAGAAAAATCAGATCAAAAAGAGTTTGAAAGTACAGCTGACTAATGGGAAGAGTCTGGTAACACGGGAAAAATGAAAGTGGCAGACTAGTCCCTCCACAATGCTCGAGCTAAAAGACTGGGGTGAGAATGGAGACTGTATGGAAGAATAAATCCCAGCTTTTCACAGTAACTTTAGAAATCATAGGATAGGCCTAGAAGAAGTGATATATAATAGAATATCAGTGGCATATAAGGCAAACTTGTGCATCTCAATTGCTATAAAAGTTAATCCTATTATTATTCTGCCTAATACATGCTAAAGCAGGGATCTCAAAGTCCCTCCTTGAGGGCCGCAATCCAGTCGGGTTTTCAGGATTTCCCCAATGGATATGCATTAAAAGCAGTGCATGCATATAGATCTCATGCATATTCATTGAGGAAATCCTGAAAACCCGACTGGATTGCGGCCCTCAAAGAGGGACTTTGAGACTCCTGTGCTAAAGGATTCTATCACAAAGGCAAACTACAATGGAGACATGGGGCATCCCTGTTGTCTCTATTTAGAAAAAAATTTTGAGATCTACAGTAAATTTACTGGAACACCAGAGAAGACCATTATCCATTTGTTATAATTTTCACTAAACTTGCATCATATGAACACGCTCCATTGTACTATCATCCTCCCCTGCATTCAAAGGCTTTAGCTGTCCAGTAATAAAAGAATAGGGCAGCTCAGGCAACAACAAAGGAGCAATAAAAATTAGCATGAGTGCCTTGTCTCTTGGAATTAAATTCAGCTTGATCTCTGACTAGCTAAGCAAAAACCCTCTCCAACCAGGAGAACCACAAATTTTTTTTTTTAACATAATGTTTAAATCCATACCAGCAGGAAATGAGCATGTAACATCTGTATTAGATTAAAGGCCTGCCTTTTTTTGTGGTTCATTATTATAGTTGTAACATACATAGAGTTTGGCAGTTGGTGGAAGTCCAACACGTTTTTGAAGAGTCTATGTGGAAGAATCTTAGGGCTCCTTTTATCAAGCCGCGCTAGCGGGGTAAAACGCATGTGACTTTTCATCACGCGTTAACCCCTGCGCTGGCCAAAAGCTAACACCTGCTCAAGAGGAGGCGGTAGCGGCTAGCGCGGCCGGCGGTTTAGCATGCACTATTACGCGCGTTAAACCGCTAGTGCGGCTTGATAAAAGGAACCCTTAATCAGGAACTTATAGGGCTCCTTTTATCAAGCCGCGCTAGCGGGGTTAACGCATGTGACTTTTCATCACGCGTTAATCCCCGCGCTGGCCTAAAAACTACCGCCTGCTCAAAAGAAGGCGGTAGCGGCTAGCGCAGCCGGTGGTTTAGTGCGTGGTATTACACACGTTAAACCGCCAGCGCGCCTTTGTAAAAGGAGCCCATAGTAATGTTATGATTTACTCTGTCTGGGAAGAAGCCTATGTTATCCTTAACTGTATGGTAAGAAAATACAGTGATTCCTTATCATATTTTAAAATATTTAACACAAATTAGAAAAAAAAGTTTAAGTGCCAATGAATTGCCCTCAACCCTAATATACAAATTCTGGTAACATTATGCAAACGCAGAGTATAATCATTTTGTAACACCCATCCTTTCCCCAAGGATCACTATCTGCATCTTCCTCCAAGTCCTCTTAATTAAAATACTCGTACTTTACAAGCTTTTTAAAAAGTAAATATATTTAACTGTTAAGAAAACCTTCCACATCAGCATACAGTGGCCACGAATCACTTTTAATTAAATTATATTAAATCCTTAAAACTAGCTGGTGGATATTTAAAACGCTTATATAGTGGTACAGACTGTATTTTAAAAAAAAATAAAAAAAACTTCAGGGCTACCTAGACCGTGTTTTTTTTTTTTAATAAAAACCTTAGGGCTACCTGAATGTTTCACAGTCATTTAAACTGTTAAATGACCAACTTTCTTTGTCCAAAATGGGATTTGGCCAAGGCAGTCTGAAGGCTGAACAAAACATTATCCACAGCAATACTCAAAAGGCTAGATGGAAAACTTGTACAGTAAGACTCTCTGTTAACTGGAACTCAAGCAACCAGAACTCTCAAGCAACCAGCAAAAATAATTAAAGAAATACTGTAATATTTTAAATAAAAATGAAAATAAAATAATTTCTGGCAGAAATTTACGTTTAAACTTGGCATGCCACAACTGAGTATGCTCACACTTTGAGTACCACATGTCCAGTAGTTTGTCTGGAACAGTTTATGGTATGGCATAGTATGGGGTATAGTATTAGTTAGGCCTGTTTTTAATAGTAACTCTCAAGCAACCACAAACTACATTTATCCAACATCCATCAATCCCCATAGGTGTCGGTTACGGTAACTGAAAGTCTACTGTACTGATAAATCTTGTACTTTAAACTATGGCAAATTTAACCTGTAAACTGTATATCATTTATATTGGTATTAGACCCCTAATATTTGTCAAGTTAGGATAAAACTTGTATTGAAAAGCCTATACTATAACTATAGTATGTGTCAAGTTAGGATAAAAACTTGTTGAAATAACTTGTACTGAACTATGGCAAACTGTAACCTGCTAACTGTATATTAAGTATGTTAACCTATAACCCAGGCCTGAATAATTCAAAAATGATCCGGGGAAGCAATGAAGTCAGAAAACGTAGCAAAGGCCGCAGGTAGTAGCCACGGCTCGAGGCACCTGGAAGTGCGCGAACTTTGTTATGATGACATCACGCGCATGCACAGAGGCCTTCAAGACAGGCCCTGAGATGCCAGTACGGGGTGCCAACAGGGAACAGGGCAGGAGATAAAGAGAGACACTGGCGCCGGCTGATTGCCACAGCAGTATTTCTCAACTACTTCAAGCTAAGTACCCCCAACCACAGACCTCTCAAGTTCTGCCCTAAACCTACCCAAGCTCTGCCTCAGATCCTACCCCCCTTTACTAATTGTAATGCTATTTTTTTCCTTTCATTTTTCATATACACACAATACATACAGCAGATATAAATTCTCAAAACTGACACATTACAATCACTATATTGAAAATAAAATCATTTTTCCTATCTTTGTTGTCTGGTGACTATTTTTCTGTGCTTTTGACTATGTTTCTAGTGCCTTCTTATCCACTGATTGTTTTTCTCTCCGTCTTCACTTTCTGCCTTGCATCCATCTTTGGCATTAATTTAACATTCAATTTTTCAGCTTTCTTCTCAAAATCTACTTTTCCATGTCTTACCTTCCCTTCCTATCTCTCTCTCCTTCCCTCCCTATTTCCATGGTCTGACATCTCTCTCCTTCCCTCTTTCCCCTCCAGTGGTCTGACATCTCTTTCCTTCCTTTCCCTCCTTCCCAGTCTAGCATCTCTCTCCTCTCCTTCCCATAATCTGGCATTTCTCTTTACTATGACTACTATTATTATTATTATTTCAATAGCGCTACCAGACTCCCCTTCTTCCCTTCCATTCCCTGATCTGATATCTCTCCTCCCCCCCAGTGTAACATTTCTATTTCCCTTCCTCCTTTCTGGCTCTCTCCCAGTCCAACATTTCTCCCTCCTTTCCACCAGTCCAACATTTCTTTCTCCTGCAAGCTTCTCCTCCGGTCGTCTTTCCTTCCCCTAACATCTCTCGCTCTCTCTCTCTCCCTCCATGCTCTGGCACCTCCTCTCCCTCCTTTCCTGCTGGTCTGACATTTGTCTTCTTTCCTCCCCCCCCCCCATGCCCTGGCATCTCTCTCCTCTCCTTGCAACTCCCCCTCTCCTTCCATTATCTAGCATCTCCTCTCCTTCCTTTCTCTCCCTTCCTCCTTCCTTCCTTTCCCTGATCTAGCATTTGTCTCCTTCCTTCCCTCCCCCCCCCCCATGCCCTGGCATCTCCATGGTCTTGTATCTCCTTTCCTTCTTTCCTTTCCCTCCCTCCCATGGCTGGCCCGGAACTTCTTCTCTGACAACAGAATTGACGTCGGGAAGAAAGCTTCTAGGTGGTAAGCAGCAGCGGCAGACCCAAGGGGAGGAGTTTGAATCGGGAATTGGTGGGAAGGAGGGAGGCTGGCTTGGCGCAGCAGGGAGGGAGGAGAAGAGGTCACCTGTCTCGTTGGCCTCGTGCACAGCTTTGGGACACTGTCCTTGAAAATGGGACATTTCGGCGTCCCGAAGCTGTGTGCAGGGATAGGGGATCTCAAAACAGCACGGTCCCATTCAAAACGGGACGTATGGTCACCTTATCTATACTGCAATTTTCAACTAGGATTCTAAGATGTCAAGAGTAGGACATTTTCTGTCAGAGTTGCAGCTGCTTGTTCGCTGCAGCTGCTTGTTCATAAGGTATATTTCCACTCAGTCTGATCCAACCCGAAGACAACTCCACGCCAGAATATGGTTTCAGCCTTGCAGTCCAATATTCCAAAAGCAACAAACCCTAAAATGCAGTGTCCTATAACACAGCTTTAATAGGGCTATGATTCTGGTCCAGCATATTAGCAACTTCTCATAGTTTAACTACTAGATGGAAGACAATTTTCAACGCAAACAACTTACCCAAACTGCTTCCCACTTTGGCTGTATTCTTTCAGAGGCTCCAAAGAAAAGCCAGTACAGTATCATTCAATGCTGCCTTGATTCATTTACAAAGCAATACTACACTTAAATCATTCTAGATTTATACTCTGGATGTACTATCCAAAAATCTTATACTTGGCATGGTTCACCCTTGGCAGCTCTGCATACTGTTCTCTTAAATCCTGGGTAAGCCCTTCAGGCTTGCTAAGCAGAATCTTCACTCTTATCAAGAATTTTACTGTGGTCTGTCTGTGCTGCATCAAACATTATTGCAGGGCCAACAAAATACATGTCAGGTAATTCATGTCGATCCCCTCCCATGGGGTTCACCTCTTTCCTGCTTTTTGTTTCTGGTAGGAATCTGGAGTGGTGGAATTTCTCTTCTTCCCTCAGTTCACAGCACCAGGCTTAGACTCCTCCCAAGGCCCATATCTACTGTGGGGTGCCTAGGAGACGTGTGATTTTGCTTTGTCTTCTACCCCTTTAGGCTTTTCCTAATAAGTCCTGTGACTATCCAGGCTCTCTAGAAATTTTAGACGCCTCCCTTTTACCTCCTGATAGGGCCAGTGACTATTCTAAGTGAAGCAATGGAGCCTAATATGCTGGAGTTTGAAGATTGGATTGGATTTATTTGATATATCAAATAAATCCAGATTGAAATAGAAGGCTCTATTTGTGATTTACAAACAGCAGTTGAACAGAATGTTGTCCCTTTTTATACTTTAATAAAAAGATTTAAATATAAAATAAGTGTTAGAGGCTTGTGCAGATGAAGCACAGTTACTTACCGTAACAGGTGTTATCCAGGGACAGCAGGCATATATTCTCACATGTGGGTGACATCATCTACGGAGCCCCCAGCGCGGACAGCTTTTCAAGCAAACTTGATTGAAGTTTCAAGTTTGCTATGCTGCACCACACATGTGCATGCTTTCTTGCCCACTAGAGGGCGCATCCCCACCTCGTGGTCCTCAGTTCCATATCCAGCAAAGAAGCCATCCCCGGGGAGGAGGGCGGGTTGTGAGAATATATGCCTGCTGTCCCTGGATAACACCTGTTACGGTAAGTAACTGTGCTTTATCCCAGGACAAGCAGGCATGATATTCTCACATGTGGGTGACCTCCAAGCCAACCAAAAAAGGGCAGGTGGGAGGATGGCAATTTAGGAAAACAGATTTCGCAAAACTGACTGGCCAAACCGGCCGTCACTCCTGGATAACGTATCCAGACAGTAGTGGGAGGTGAAAGTATGAACCGAAGAACAAGTGGCAGCCTTGCAGATGTCCTCCATCGGAGTAGACCGGAGGAAAGCAACAGAAGCTGCCATCGCTCGGACCTTATGTCCCGTAACCCGACCATGCAGCTCAAGACCAGCCTGAGCGTAGCAAAAAGAAATACAAGCAGCCAACCAGTTGGACAAGGTGCGCTTGGAAACAGGACATCCCAACCGATTAGGATCAAAGGACAAAAATAATTGAGGAACCTTCCGATGAGACTTGGTGCGTTGAAGATAAAAGCCAACGCCCTAATACAGTCAAGAGTGTGAAGCGCCTCCTCCCCAAGATGAGCGTGGGGCTTCGAAAAAAACACCGGAAGAACAATTGACTGATTGAGGTGGAAATCAGACACAACCTTAGGTAAAAATTTAGGATGGGTGCGAAGAACCACCTTGTCATGATGGAACACAGTAAAGGGCGGGTCCGCAACCAAAGCCTGCAGCTCACTAATCCGACGAGCAGACATGAGCGCAAGTAAAAAGATCACCTTCCAAGTAAGAAACTTAAGAAGAGATTTGTCAATCGGCTCAAAAGGAGATTTCATCAGCTGAGCCAAGACCACATTAAGATCCCAACCCACAGGAGGAGGTTTCAGAGGAGGATTAACATTCACTAAACCCCTCATGAAACGAACCACCAGAGGATGAAGAGAGAGAGAATGTCCCTCGAGATGCCGATGGAAAGCAGCAATAGCACTGAGATGCACCCGAATGGAAGTCGTCTTTAGCCCAGACTTGGACAAATGCAACAAATATTCCAGAACCGAGGACACCGGAACCGAACTCGGATCCAGATGGTGCGAGGAACACCAGGATGAAAATCTGGTCCACTTCTGGGAATAACAAAGCCGAGTCGAGACCTTGCGCGAGGCTTCCAACACCTCCCTGACCGACTGAGAAACAGAAACCGAAGTCAGGGGGAAAGGAACCAAGCCGTCAGATGTAATGACTGAAGATTGGGATGCAACAGCGAACCCCGACTCTGAGACAGCAGAGAGGGAAAAACAGGCAGAAGTAGAGGCTCCCTGGCACTGAGTTGAAGGAGCAGGGAGAACCAGTGCTGACGAGGCCAACAAGGCGCAATGAGAATCATAGTGGCTCTGGATGACTTGAGATGAACCAACGTCCTCAAGATCAGAGGAAAAGGAGGAAACGCATAAAGGAACCTCCCTCCCCAGTCGAGAAGGAAGGCATCGGCCTCGAGACGGTCCTGGGAGTAAATCCGAGAACAATAGAGGGGCAGTTGTGAGTCTCCGGGGAGGCAAACAGATCCACCTGAGGAGTCCCCCAGCGGTCGAAGACCTCTCGCAGAACTCGGGAGTTGAGCGACCACTCGTGCGGCTGGAGAAGACGACTGAGTTTGACGGCCAGACAATTCTTCTCTCCCTGAATGTAAACCGCCCGCAGGAAGATGTTCTGGGAGACCGCCCATTCCCAAAGGCGCAAGGCTTCCCGGCACAGGGACCAAGAGCCCGTCCCCCCTTGCTTGTTTACATAATACATTGCCACTTGGTTGTCCGTCCGTACCAGGACTACCTGATTGCGCAGCAGATGGCAGAACGCTCGAGCTGCCAGAAAAATGGCACGAAGCTCCAACACATTGATGTGACAAAGACGGTCCTCCGCAGACCATAGACCTTGAGTCCGCAGACCGTCGAGCTGAGCCCCCCACGCGTACTCCGAAGAGTCCGTGGTCAGGACCTTGCGATGTGGAGGGATGAGAAAGAGCAAACCCCCGGAAAGATTGGAAGAGTTGGTCCACCAACGGAGCGAGCGTCTCAAGGAAGGAGTCACTGTTACAGGAAGGGAGAGCGGGTCTCGATCCTGACGCCACTGGGAGGCCTAGGTCCACTGAGGGAGTCTCAGATGCAATCGGGCAAACGGTGTGACATGAACCGTCAATGCCATGTGGCCGAGTAGAATCATCAGCCGGTGTGCTGAGACGGAGCGCTGCAGCGAAATCTGACGGCACAGTCGAAGCAGAGCCTCTAGCCTCAAAGAGGGAAGGAACGCACGAAGGCGAACCGTGTCCAGCACGGCCCCGATAAACTGAAGGGATTGATCAGGGCACAGCTGCGATTTGGGAAAATTCACCTCGAACCCCAGACGTTGAAGGAAGATGATAGTCTGTCGGGTCGCTGAGATAACCCCCTCCCGGGATGATGCCTTGATCAGCCAATCATCCAAGTAGGGGAAGACCTGCAGCCCCTGAGATCTCAGGGCAGCCGCGACTACCACCATACACTTCGTGAAGACTCGAGGAGACGAGGCCAGCCCGAAGGGGAGGACACGATACTGAAGGTGCAACTCCCCCACCTGGAACCGTAAGAACTTGTGGAAGGCGGGACGCACCGGAACATGAGTATACGCTTCCTTCAAGTCTAGGGAGCACATCCAGTCCCCCTCCTCCAACAGAGGGTAGAGAACCGGAAGCGACAACATACGGAACTTCTCCCGGACCAGGAACTTGTTGAGCTTCCGGAGGTCCAAAATGGGGCGTAAGTCCCCGGTCTTCTTTGGGACCAAAAAGTAACGGGACTAGAACCCCCACCCCCGTTGGTTTGGGGGGACCGGCTCCACCGCCCGAAGGCTCAACAAGGCCCTGGCTTCCGAGAGTAGAAGAGGAAGCTGGGTTCGGTTGAAAAGAGATGCCCCCGGTGGTTGTTCCGTTGGCGTGGCCGAGAAGTTTAGCGAGTAACCCTCGGAGACGAGACGGAGCACCCAAGCGTCTGACATGATCATAGTCCAGGCCGAATGAAAGGCCCGCAGCCGGCCCCCGATGGGCAGGGGGTCCGGAGAGAGTGCGGAGGGGGCCTGCCCCCATCCGCACATCACGTCAAAAAGACGGCGCCGGCTTAGACGCCCCTTGCGTCTGAGGTTTCGGCTGGGCCCCTCTGCCCTGCTGCGGTGGGCGCCTGGGCGGAGGCCTCGAGAATGCTGGTGTAGACTTTTGAGGGTATCGCCGCGGCGGAGGTCTAAATGGCTTCTGCGGCGTTACCCGTGGTTTAGGACGGACCAAGGAGGCGATGGAGCGCTCGTGTTCGGACAGGCGTTTGGTCGCCGCCTCCAAGGACTCATCAAACAATTCCGATCCGACACATGGCAGATTGGCTAGGCGCTCCTGCAAGTTCGGGTCCATATCAACCGTTCGGAGCCATGCGAGACGGCGCATCGCTACTGCAAAGGTGGAGACTCTGGAGGCCAACTCAAATGCGTCGTAAACCGCATGAAAAAGGTATAGGCGCAGCAGTGACAAGTTGGCCATAAATTTACCAAAGTCCCCCTTATGGGAATCCAGCATGACCCCATGATAATGGGGTAATGCCTTCACCATCTGCCTCAGATAAGATGAAAAAGTGAAAGCATAATTAAGGACCCTGGCCGCCATCATGGAATTGGAATAGAGGCGGCGATCAAACTTGTCCAAAGTCCGCCCTTCCCGCCCGGGAGGGACCGCAGTGGAGACCCTAGAAGGCTGGGACTTCTTTAACGCCGACTCCACCAGCAACGACTGGTGAGACAGTTGCGCCTTCTCGAAGCCCTTACATGGGATGGTACGGTACTTCGACTTCATTTTAGATGTAAGAGGGGAGTCCAAGTTCCTCAGGAAGGTCTCATGGAGGACTTTATTAAGAGGCAGACGAGGGGTCTCCCTCGGGGGAGAAGGTAAATCCTGCTCCTTCAAAAACTCCTTGGTGTATTGTGAACCAGACACCAGATCCAGGTCCAAGGCCCTCCCCATATCAAGCACAAATCTGGAAAAAGAGGAGGGTTTGGACGGAGGGGAGGGCGATCGAGAGGCCCGCGGTTCCAAAAAGGAAGGGGAAGCCTCACGGGAATAACGAGGTTCCCTACCAGACCCCGAGCCCCAAGAGGCCGCCCCGAGCGATCTCGACGGGGTCGGGGACCGCCTATGCCCCGAGGAACCCCTGTGTGAAGTCCCCGGGGTACGAGGCACCGAGGTCTGCCCCTTCCGTTTCGGCGAGGAGTCTCTCGACAACCCTCCCTCGGAGGAACGGAACAACCTCGGATTATCGAGGCGGAGCTCCGAGACACATAGCGTCTCAGCCCGGGTCGGCGAGGAGCGACCGCGCCTCCGAGGAGACCCGCGAGAATGCTTGGGCTTCCTCGGCCGGCGCTTCGCCCGAGGCCGACCCGAGGACGAGGAGCCCCGGGAGGACCTCGACGAGGAAGAAGTGGAAGAGATCCTCCGAACTCTCCGCACCTTGTCCCGAGGCCGCACACTCCGTTCTGGCTGGTCGACCAAGGTCGAGGGCAAGGTCGGGGTCGAGGTCAGAACCACCCCGGGGGCCGAAGTCGAGGGCACCGAGATCGAGGCCGCCAAAGCCGGCTGCAGGTGCGCTAAGGCGCCGGACAGCTCCGAGGTAATGAGGGCACGGAGCAAGTCCTGAAAAGCCGGCACCGCCATCATGGCTGGTAGATCCGGGGCCGGCGGGTGCTCCCTCGAGGGCGACCTCGGTCTCGAGTATTCCCGCGGGGCACCCGACTTCGACGCTCGGGGCAGGGCCGAGGACGACCCACTCGCCCCCGTCGAGGATCCCGAGGATGGCTTCTTCGAAGTTGGAGCTGAGGAAGGAAGAGAGGACTTACCCCCCGTCGACTTCGAAGTCGAGGTCGGCTTCGAGGAAGCAGGATGTCTCGGCGAGGCCGAGGGAGTCGAGGCCGAGGTCAAGGCCGGGGCCAAAACCGAGGCCGACGTCAAGGCCTGCTCCGCGGGGTCGACAGCAAAGAGCTCCGCCATTCTGGCACGACGGCGGCGGAGAGCTCTTGGCTGAAAAGTCGAGCACCTGGGACAGGAATTGGTGGGGTGCTCGGGACCCAGGCAAAGTAAGCACCACCGGTGGGGATCGGTGAGAGAAAGTAGCCGATCGCACCGGGTGCACTTTTTAAAGCCCGTCAAAGGACGGGACATGAAATCGAAAACAGCCGGGAACGGAACGAGGTCCCGCGGCCGCAGCTACCGGGAGCCCCCGGAGCCGAACAAAAAATCTTTTTTTTTTCTTTTTTTTTTTTGACGATTAACAAACACACGAACGAATAAAAAAAGAAAGCAAGCACAGCGACCGAGAAAAACTACTCAGACGCGGTGTCAGAAGGCAAAAAAGAGAGAGCACAATTTCCACAGGGCTTCTGGCTCCGCGGAAAAAAACTGAACTGAGGAACACGAGGTGGGGATGCGCCCTCTAGTGGGCAAGAAGGCATGCACATGCGTGGTGCAGCATAGCAAACTTGAAACTTCAATCAAGATTGCTTGAAAAGCTGTCCGCGCTGGGGGCTCCGTAGATGACGTCACCCACATGTGAGAATATATGCCTGCTTGTCCTGGGATAAAGACAGAGTCCACGGGGATGGGCTGGGGACGGGAATAGAGCCCAAGGGGATGGGACAGGGATGGAAGCAGAGTCCACTGGGTTGGGGCGGGGATGTGGACAAACTTTGGCCCGTGTCATTCTCTATGAATATCTACAAGCACCTTTCCATTTAGGGGTCCTTTTATCAAGCTGCGGTAGGGGTTTAACATGCGTAATACCACGCGTTAAACCGCATGACATGCTAGCCGCTAACACCTGCATTGAGCAGGCGTTAGTTTTTTAGCTGGCCGCGGGGGTTAGCGCATGATGACATGTCCGACGCGCTAACCCCGCTAGCGCGGCTTGATAAAAGGACCCCTTAGTTTCTACCAAGGGAAAAACGTTTTCACTCAGATTTCTAGAACTATCCTGAGGACTCTCTATGTCACTCAGGTACAGAGAGGGCCACAGAGACAGCATCCAAGATGCCACCGAGTATAATTACGCAATATAAGTGCTGTGAAAACACGTATACTGACCTGAAAGTGGCACTGAATCATCTATGTTCACTTAAAGGGAGTAGATGAACAAGGGAAAGTTGTGACAAGGGAAAGTTGATATCTGAACTGCAAATACTAAAGACCATAAACAGTAATCTAGCTAAGCAAACAACTTCCACCACCACCACAAAATGGTTTTCCTATCATACAAGTGTGCAGAGAGAATAGCTGCTATCTGTAATGTATAAGGGTTTTATGCCCAGCAGAACAATTAAAACACCTTCAAAGCGTTTAATGGGCAATGACCAACTGGGAGTTTGCAGGGCTGTTAAAACTTACTTATTTTAAAGTAGCATGAAGAGAAATCGACAGGCTGGAACTTGTGTATTTTAACTGTATCGGTCTTCTTTGTTATGCTGTTCTATTTTTTATGAATGTTATTTTGAAACCTGTTCTGGGCATTGTCAAAATACGCTAAACCATGAAATAAATAAAAATATTTTTCTGGATAAAAGATCTTTTATAAAATTACCCGAGCGGTTAAATTCATAAAAGTACGCCTTGCAACATGGCAGCCCGTAGTTTTAAGAAAACCTGGGTATCAGCATGTTCAGGATGGTTTATAAGCAAAGAAAAAGCAAAGTCAAAATTAATGAGCGTACTTTATACACAAACATTTCCACCTACTCCTGAGCAAGTAGAAGTGTCCAGGGCTTCATTCCAGGCTCAATTTCTGCCACTTTACCCCTAATATTTCATGAAGATACATAGATATCTATGTATCCTTATAAAATGGACACCTACTTATGCATTTACGAATTTAAGAAGACCCAGCCTAATTGATTGCTTGTTTTTTTATTTTTCATTATTTATGCTTGATTTTTGATGCTTTTGTGATTGATTTTTGGAGGGGATTTCAAACACACCTCATAAAATTCTCTCTCCCCCCTTTTTTTCCCCACATCGGATGCACGTCTGCACTTTGTATTTATTTATTGAATGATATTATTTTAAAAAAGGGTAGTTATGATGTACAGGGCAGGGTTTATTTAGACCTATGGTCACTCGTATGGAAATTTGAGCCTGTACTGAAATTCCCTTATTCAGTTGTTGAAAATTGCAAGATTAAATTTACAGTGCAGGTGCTAAGCAGTGTTAGAGGTTTCTACCATGGCCTGGAGTGCTAAATGCTCCAATGTTGCTCCAACACTCATAAAATTCCTATGAGCGGAGTATTTAGCGCTCCAAGCTGTGGTAGAAACCTCTACCACAGATTAGTAAGAGGGGGGGTATGTTCCATATTCAGAAACTAATTACACCTCTATCACAACATATCGTACAAATAATTTTTCATTAACATAATTTCCAGTTTACACTGTCCAGAAAGCTCACCTGTCTTTAAGAATGGCAGCAGTCAACCTGAACTGGTTGAAAAAGCTTATTAAGAATCTGTATTCTTGTCACATACGGTAGGTACCACTCGTATCCCCTACCTTAATATAGAACCATACTATGCAAAAGAGCAAATAGACACTCCTTGCAGCTGTGGTTCTTTTGACCACACGTATGCCATGTTATTTTTTGTTTACGAGACCTGAAATGAGAAGTTTGCTTATATAAACGCTAACTTTGAAGAGACACCAATGAATTTGATGCTGAAAAGATGTTCAACAATTAGACCATTTTTGTTATGTCAAGGTTCATCGTACAAAATAAAAACTACAATTCTTCAAAGACAGATCTATAATATTCCACCTCTATTTTAGTTCCCTTTGGGGCTTGGAGTAACAGAAGAGCAGACCCTGATACCACTAAGATAACAGGATACTGAAATTTTAAAAAATTGTGAAAAGATATACTCCGTGATTCACCATTTCCTTGCTCATTTCTGGTTTGTCTTTTCATGCCACTCTTAAAAATCACCACCATTAGAACCGGACTTTTTAGTTAACCCAAGACAGTCATAATCAGTCCTTGTCACTCACCCAATTATTTCACAATAAAAAGAGCATCCAAAAGCCTTTAATCCCAAGCAGTCCATAGAAAACATGCTAGCTCATGAAAGCCAATCCAATTGCAGATTCTAGTTCTTTTAAGAAATACTATCCCTCCTAAGCAAGGATATGGAAATATACTTAGTGCTAGAAATACCAATATGGTTGTACTGGATAATGCAAGCAACTAGGAATTTATAAATTCATTCATTTTTATAGCCCATCCTTCCCAGGAACCCAGGACGGGTTACAAGGATACACAAAAGGCCTGTTTTACAAAGCCGCACTAGCGGCTGCGCTGCGGTAACGGTCCCGAAGCCCATAGAGATTTAAAGGGCTTCGGGGCCGTTGCCGCATGACTTCGTTAAACAGGGGGAAAGTTTTCAGAATTCTAGGTTGGCCAATATACATACAGTAGTCCCCCGAAATTCGCAGGGGTTGCGTTCGTGGAGTGACCGCAAATGATGAAAAAACACAAATATCGGAAGAGTACTGTAATCAGCACTCTCCCTTCTCCTCCTCCTGTCCTGGCATTCACTGCAGTCAGACTCCCCGAGTTGCGCACCAGCCCCTTAAGAGTCCCAAGTTGAATGCTGAAAATACCGCGAATGAGTAAGGAGGCACCGGGGAAGGGCCTGTCATTAAGATGTCCCGGCGCTCACTGCTGTCAGACTCCCCGAGCTCGCGCACACCAGCCCCTTACTAGTCCCCAGGTGAATTCTGAAGCGAGGGAAGACGCCAGGTTGGGAAAGTGAAGGCTGGCTGTGCGGAACTGGTAAGAGAGCTTTTCCATTGGTCAGTCATTCGCGGTATTTTCTGACTGGAAGAGGCGGTCAGAAAATAACACGAATGACTGAGTATGTGAATCGCAAATTTGTGGGGGTATATTGTACACATATACAATATGATACACCAAAAAGTTCAATAAAGATAATACGCTTCACATAACACTTTAGCAAATAAAGAAACAATTAGGGGAAATAGCAACTTGGAGGAAACAGCAGGCTACCCCTCCCCCCCACACACACACACACAGAGACACACTTGGAACATGAAAGGGTGAACTCACAAATAATACAAAGAAAGATTACTATATGACATACAGAAACTATAATAATGCTATATGTACATAGATGGAATATATAGGTAAGATATACATATATTTCACTCATGTATTGTAATACCATACTGAAGCTTGTACATTGTAACACCTTTACCAAAGCTAATGGGTTGTAACACCTTTACTGAAGCTCATGTAAACCGCTCTCAATTGGCTCCCCAGTCATTAGTAGTGATACAGAAGTGTCCAATTAAGATTATGTGCAGACCATTACAGCTTTCAGAAATTGTTGAAAACCAAGCTGTTGGTGTATGCATACTTATGATCTGTCTTTCCTAACATTGTTTGGGCATTTTTGTAACATTTTAATACGTTATTGAAGAATTTGTAGGTTTTGTTTCATATGTGTTGATATTATCTTGAAGAATGATTTGTATTGTCTTTGTTTTCGATCTATGTATGTTTATTTGAAAACCGCTGTGATTCGAGACGGTATATTAAGTTTTTAAATAAATAAACAAACAATAAATATAAATATAAATATAAACCTGCTATGGCATCCTTTCAAAGTCACTCAAAACAGAGGGCCTCTTCTATCAAACTGCGCTAGCAGTTTTTAGCGCACAGAGCCACGCTGAATGGCACACGCTGCTCCTGATGCTCATAGGAGCTGTACGAGGGTTGGGAGCAGCGCGGGCCATTCAGCGCGGCTCACCATGCTACATACTGCTAAGAGGCCCAGAGTGTTATTATTAACAGCGACATACGAAGGGCATTCAATCATTTATCTACCAGAGTATGAGAGAAAGTAGCAAGCGTTTTGAAACATGTATGTGCATGTTGTGACATGTCTCATGGTTATTCATGCACAGTTGCGGCTCAGTGCCAGTCTAACATTCCAAGAGACAGGATATCAAGATTGTCCTCATGTGAATCGAGTAAGAAACTGCTAGATTTGGATACAATTTTCCAAAAAAAAAAAAAAAAAAGAGGGGAAAAAGCCAAAGAAGATCCATGAACGCATGACTGCAGTTTATGGTGAGTAAAATTTTGGAGCAAGCAGTTTAAGTGGGGTAGAGAATCCATTGAAGTGGGGTAGAGAATCCATTGAAGATGAACCTCACATTGGACAGCCTGTGGAAGCAACTTCTACAGAAATGTGCAAGAAAGCTAAGGATTTAATTTTGTCAAACAGACAAATTAAGGTTTCCTGAATAGCTGAAGGAACGGACATCTCGGCAGGTATAGTTTGGAAAATAATTCATGAAAAGTTGGGCATGTCAAAGAGTAGTGCAAGATGGGTTCCAAGAATGCTGACACCATGTAAGAAGGCCACGAGGCTCCAGTGCTGTCAGGAGAACTTGGAGATGCTCCATGAAGATCAAGTGATTTTTTTTTTCATAGTTTGGTGACTGGAGATGAGATTTGGGTCTATCACAGAGATCCTGAGTCCAAAATGGAGTCAATGCAGTGGAAGCATAAATCATCCCCAACCCCCAAAAAAGTTCAAGATAGAAAAATCTGCAGGCAAAGTCATGGCAACTGTTTTCTGGGATGATGAAGAACTTTTACTTCTGGAGTTCATGCCACACAAGACAACCATAGCCAGGGAGAGTTACACCAACACAATGATCGCTTTAAGGGATTCAATCAAGGAGAAAAGACGAGGAAAACTTCACGACAATGCACCGGTGCACAGGCTGCCATCTAAGAATGTGGAATTCAGTAGCTGAACCATCCACCCTACAGTCCTAACCTGGCTCCCTCGGATTATTTCCTGTTCTGAGTTTTGAAGAAATCTATCTGTGGACAGTGGTTTTCATGTGATGAAGACATAAAGGAAGCTGTGATGTCCTGGTCTGAAGGTCAAACAGAATAATTTTTTTTTCAAAGGGGTTTAAGTCATTGCAGGAAAAGTGGATGAAGTGTATGCAGCTATCAGGGGACTATACTGAAAAATAAAACAAAAACATTTTGAAAATTATTTTCTTTCCTACTTTACTCAAACACAATATCAAAATATATCCTTCCTAGTAAAGGAACCCATATAGAATTTAGTGTTTACAAATGAGAAAAAGGTTTCTGATGTTACAGTGGGTGATCATCTGGCATCCAGTGATCACTGCAAGGTACGGTTTAATATTAAAACGGGTATAGAGAGCACTCATTCAAAAGTAAAGGTTATAGACTTTAAAAAACTTTGTTCAGATGAGGGATTATGTCAAGGAATTGTTGTCTGGAAGGGAATATCTGGAAGGAGTAGAAATGCGGTGGGCAAACTGAAAGAAGTTATTGTAAGGGCGACAAACCTTTTTCTGAGGCAAGTAAGTAAAAGAAAGAGGAAATGAAGGCCAGTTTGGCTCTCAAAAGTAGTAGCTGAGAAGGTAAGAAATAAGAGGTTAGCTTTCATAAACTACTATAGAAAGAGGAAGACAGGCAAAAATATCTGGAAAAGTTAAAATAGGCTGGTTGAGTAGTCAGGAAAGCAAAGATGCAAATGGGAGAAAAAGTAGCCGACATGGTAAAACAGGGAGACAAAATATTTTTTAGATATATCAGTGATAGGAAGAAGTGCAAAAGTGGCATTGTGAGACTCAAAAATGAAAGGGAGGAATATGTAGAAGCTGAAAAAGAAAATGCTAAATTGCTTAACAAATATTTCTATTTTGTGTTCACAGCTGAAGATCATGGAGCAGGACCACAGAAGACAAATGTGAATAGGGATGGGGTTGTGGTAGACCCTGATCGATTGTCAGAAGTTGTGTTCGTGAGGAGCTAACTAAATTAAAGTGATGGGGCCGGATGGTGTACATCCGAGGGTGCTAAAGGAACTTAGAGAAGTTCTGGTTGCTCCACTGACTGACCTTGTCAATGCTTCTCTAGAGTTAAGAGTGGTACCGGAGGACTGGAAAAGGATGGCTGTCCCTTTACATAAAAGTGGAAGTAAGGAAGAAGTAGGGAATAACAGGCCAGTAAGTCTGACTTCTGTGGTAAGCAAATTAATGAAAATGCTTTTAAAACAGAGAATGGTGAAGTTTCTGGAATCTGGTAGATCATGTTTCTATAACTTGAGTTCTTTCACTTCTTTGTCTTCCCCAGGGCAAGCACCTGTGGGGAGGTGGACATGTGCCAGTTATCTTTGAGTTTATAAACTATTACTCAGTTCGCATCAATGTTTCACCTGTATGATGTTGTTTTATTTAGAAACATAGAAATATGATGGCAGATAAAGGATAAATGGCCCATCCACAGTAACCATTATCTCTTCCTCTCTCTAAGAGATCCCATGTGTCTATTCCACACTTTCTTGAATTCAGACACAGTCTTTGTCTCCTACACCTCTTCTGACAGAGTGTTCTATGCATCTACCACCCTATCAGTAAAAAAGTATTTCCTTAGATTACTCCTGAGCTTATAACATCTTAACTTCATCCTATGCCCTCTTATTCTTTTAAAATGAAAGACTTATGTCGTGCAGATTTACGCCACGTAAGTATTTAAACATCTCTATCATATCTTTCCTCTCCCGCCTTTCCTGCAAAGTATACATATTGAGATCTTTAAATCTGTCCCCATACACCTTATGATGAAGACCATGTACCATTTTAGTAGCCTTCCTCTGGACTGACTCCATATTTTTTTAATATCTTTTTGAAGCCAAGGTCTCTAGAACTGCACACAATATTATAAATGAAGTCTCACCAGAGTCTTATACAGGCATCAATATTTCCTTTTTCCTACTGGCCTAACCTCTCTCTAAGAACCTTAGCATTCTTCTAGCTTTCAATGTCACCTTTTCAACCTGCTTGACCACCTTAAGATTGTAACATACAATCACACCCATGTCCTGCTCTTCTGTCATGCACATAAGTTCTTTACCCTCTAAACTGTACTGTTAACTAAAGTTTTTGCAGCCCAAATGCATGACCTTGCATTTCTTAGCATTAAATTTTAGCTGCAAAATTTTAGGCCATTCTTCATGTTATTCACAGCCTCCGGGGTGTCTACTCTATTGCAGATTTTGGTATCATCCGCAAAGAGGCAATCTTACCCAACAGCCCTTCAGCAATATCATTTATAAAAATGTTAAGAACAGGCCCAAGAACAGAACCTTGAGGCACTAGTAACATCCCTTTTCTCAGAGTGATCTCCATTGATCACTATCTTCTTTCGCCTTCCACGCAAACAGTTCTTGATCCAGTCTATTACTTTGGGCCCATCCCAAGGGTACTCAGTTTATTTATTAGACCTCTGTGTGGAACACTGTCAAAGGCTTTGCTAAAATCTAAAAACATCACATCTAGCTCACTCCCTTTATCCAATTCTCTGGGCACACAGTCAGATTTGTCTGACAAGACCTACCTCTGGTGAATCCATGTTGCCTCCGGTCCTGTAATCCACAGGATTCCAGAACCTTCGCCACTCTGTTTTAAAAGCATTTCCTTTAATTTGCTTACCACAGAAGTCAGACTTACTGGCCTGTAATTCCCTACTTCTTCCTTACTTCCACTTTTGTGGAAAGGGACCACATCCACCCTTCTCCAATCCTCCGGTACCACTCCCGACTCTAAAGACTCATTGAAAAGGTCCGTGAGCCCCAACAGCCTGTGCTCAAGCTCCTGACTAATCAGGGATGGGAGCAGCTATACAGGGGACAGCCCCTGAGCTATAAAAAAATACCAGCAGGCTGGCTAGCTGTGTGTCTCCGAGGGGCTGATCCTCCTAGCAGCAGACTTCCGCGGTGCAAATCTGTATCTTCTCCCAGGCAGAGGTCCCAACAAGTAGAAACCTCTGGGCACTGAGCCTCCAAACAAATACTAAGAAAAAATATCAGAAAATAATAAAACCACTGAGCAAAGCAGAAACTCTTCAGAGCAACTTGCTTGCAGAAAAACTGAGGGGGCAGGAGCAGCTCCTGGGAGGGAGGTGGACATAACAACAAAAGAATAGCTTTACTGGGTAAAACCAATGGTCCATCAAGCCCAGTAACCCGTTCTCACGGTGGCTAATCCAGGTCACTAGTACCTGGCCAAAACCCAAGGAGTAGCAATAATCCATGCTACCGATCCAGGGCAAGCAGTAGCTTCCCCCATGTCTTTCCAAATGACAGACTATAGACTTTTCCTCCAGGAACTTGTCTAAACCTTTCTTAAAACCAGCTACGCTATCTGCTCTTAACACAACCTCTGACAATGCATTCCAGAGCTTAACTATTCTCTGAGTGCAAATAAATTTCCTCCTATTGGTTTTAAAAGTTCCCTGTAACTTCATTGAATGTCCCCTAGTCTGTAATTTTTGACAGAGTGAAAAATTGATCCACTTGTACCCGCTCTACTCCACTCAGGATTTTGTAGACTACAATCATATCTCCCCTCAGCCATCTCTTTTCCAAGCTAGAGAGCCCTAACCATTTTAGTCTTTCCTCATACGAGAGGAGTTCCATCCCCTTTATCATCTTGGTCACTCTTCTTTTAACCTTTTCTAGCGCCACTATATCTTTCTTGAGATAAGGAGAATTGAATGCAATACTTCAGATGAGGTCGCACCATGGAGTAATACAGGGGCATTATAACATTCTTAGTCTTGTTAATCATCCCTTTTTTAATAATTCCCAGCATCCTGTTTGCTTTCTTGGCCGCTGCCGCACATTGGGCGAGGTGGAGGTGACAGTTTTCTGCAAGCAACTTGTGGGTTCAGATACAACACCCTACATTTCATGACCACTAGACACGTTGCACATTAATAAATGTATTCTACAGTAAGTATTCTACCTGAGGCAATCGAGAGTGAAATAACTTGCCCAAGGTCATAAAGAGTGCAAGAAGCATGATTTGAACCCTAGTTTCCCCAATTCTTAATCTGCAGCTCCTCCTACTTCAGATATGGTAAAGGTGTTCGATAATCCTGATGCCAGAAACCTCCAAAGAAGATTTAATGGGTCCGTGTCAAAGGGCAGGCGATGAGAACTTTGCTTGCAAGTATTTAAAATGCCAATTCTAATTGCAAGTACAACCCAGTAAGGCCAAATCTGTGGTTTTGGGCTCATAATGGTCAGTAATTGTTTCCATGGAGCAAGCAACTTTCCAATGAGATAGAGGTTGCTACTGCATCAATTTAAAGACCACAACATGAAACTTGAGACTTGATGACTGTTAGTTTTTAGGTCTAAACGTGAAAGCTTGGAAAATTTTGCAAACATAAACAATTTGAGGTTTATAGATGTTCTAAGAAGCTGTCCATTTGGATCTGGTTTTGGCGATATCACTTGAATCAGAAACTTCTACTATTACTTTATGAATGACAAATTAAACCACAGCCCAATAAAGAATAGAAATGATTTTTCTTAAGTGACATGATATAGATCTTTTCAGATGTTACTAGAGCCACACAAGTTGCATGTGAATTATTCTTACAATGCCACCAGATGCATACTGCTGTGGGTCTAAATTAGAGATGTGTGTTCATTAGTATGTGTTTGGTTTGTTAGTGCACCTTACAAAATGTTGTGTTCACTAAATCAGTTGAACCCAAGTTAAATTGTTCTACCTTGTGTTAAATATTTTTTATTATGCTGAAAAAATAGCTTAAAAATGGCAAGACATGAGCATAAGCCAGAAAATAACTCAACAATGAATCAAAAACGTTTCCTGCGTCATCCTCACTTGCTTCTTCCACTTCATCACCTGCTTCGTGCACTTTTATGCTGGACTGTACTTCAGTCAATATTGCTTGGAAAACTGCTTCTGGGTCAGGTTCAGTACAGGTTGCCACCTCATCATCCATTGCAACAAAACGTTCAAAATCTACTCCTTCGCATTCTACCATGGAGATGGACTGTGATGGGGACAAAACATCATACTCTTGGGTTGTGACAAATCCAACTTTCTTGACACACTTCTCCATCATTTCTGGCTGAACTTTATTCCAAGAACACTATGGCATGAGTTAGGATATTTCTTAAGGTCCAGTCCTGTCTCATATAAACTTTTAATCACCTGGCCTTTAAATAATTGACATCATTAATGAATCTCAAAGTGAAGCCTCAGCCCCAACACTCCACCGCAAAAAAGCGGACAGCCAATGATGAGGCGCCACTGACTTTATTCCAGGCAGAACTAATTCAGAGGACAGAATCCAGAATGTTAACTAATACCGTGGATGAAATTGCTTCCACAGGCAAACCACATGTTTGTGTTTTAGTAACAACCCACTGTTGGAGCTAGGCTCATAAGTGCATTTTAAATGTTTTGATGATGCCTTGGTCATGAGGTTGGACTTCTGAGGTGGTGTTTGGAGGCAGAAATTTCAGTGTCACGTTTGTGAGATGATTCACTTGCAAGTGGTCAAAAAATTTGTTTACTGTCAGTAGAATAGTCTGTTTCTTCTTCTTCATTTCTCGGTCAATACCCCTTACCCACTCCTCAAATAGGGCATCAGTCATCCATGCGCTTTTGTTTAATCTCCTACTAACAGGGAGGTCTTCAGACTTCAGGTTCTTGAATGCACGTGGCTTTACCAATTTACCAATCGCCAAGGTTTCTTTCCGGTTGAGCTAGAATAAAGCAGAACTGTGAAAAGTTATTTGGAAAGTTTTCTGCTCTTACATTTGCCATCCTTCAAGATGAGGCTCCTGTCAGGCATCACCTTGAAAAAGAGTCTGCACTCGTCAGCGTTAAGGATGTCGTCATCTTTGAAGCCTCTGACAAGTCCGGAAACTTTCTGATGGAACTCTTCCCACAACTTCTACTGGAGCATTACTGGATTCATCACACAAGACTTTCTAGGAGATCTTGATTCGCAGTTTAAATTTCTCAAGCCAAACACTTGAAAATCTGTCACGCCAAATTCCTGTGTGAATATTTTAGCAACTTCTTGAATCATCGGCCTGGAAATTCGGGTGTTAACTGCCCCCCATTTGTTTGAACCAGCTTCCTTCCCATATCTCTCCAAGTACTCATGTTTATGTTTTTGGAGGTTGTTAATTGTGGCTTTGCTAACATCAAAATGTCCCTCCATCTTTCTTTGGCTGCTTCTTTCCAGAAAATGTACATTGAGAGAGTTCTTTTTAAGTTCTTTCCTTTGGGCCATCATGTCTGTGAAATTTTTCAGTACAGTAAATGTAGGATGTACCTATAATTCAGACCAGTCTTTCACGTTGAAAAAATCTTCAGTAACATGTGATAAACAATAGGACATTAGGCCTAATCCAACATGTGGTAATAAAACATAAAAAAAGAACTTATACTAAATAAAAAATAATACACCTAAAGGGCAAAGGGTGTAGAGTGGACTCAACTGGTCAAGTTATAGAGGGTAAATTGTGTGTCACAGTCCAAGTGGTAAAGATACAACTTACAGAGGTGGTCAATATATAGAGGTCAGTCTTCCACTGAGTACATGGTGCATGTCCGGTCTATGAAAATTAGGTCAACTTAAGGAGGTGGTCAACTATATATTTATATTGTATATGTAACAACAGATTGAAAGCCCCTTTAGCCAAGCATTGTCTTGAGCACAATCATAAATTTGTTGATTTACGCTGCTGTGTGATAGACCACATCGGACGTGTTACACCCTGAGGCAGCAGAATTGTGAAACGCTTGCCACCGTTGGTGTACCAATCAACAGAAGATAAGTTGAAAATAATTTTCTTCTATCTTTTAATATCTTCTCTAAGCAAAGCACAGAGCTTTTTCCATTTTGACAGAGGTTTTTTACCTATGAGGTGATCGCTTAACCACCTTAAAACCACTTTTGTGGAGGTGGGAGGGCCCTTGTCTGAGGCTTTTTCCTCCTTTTGTAAATCGTTATAAAGCACAGTTACTTACCGTAACAGGTGTTATCCAGAGACAGCAGGCAGATATTCTTAACGTATGGGTAACGTCACCGACGGAACCCCGGTACGGACACTTTTAACTAGAAAGTTCTAGTTGACCGCACCGCGCATGCGCGGGTGCCTTCCCGCTCGACGGAGGAGAGCGTGGTCCCCAGTTAAGATAAGCCAGCTAAGAAGCCAACCCGGGGAGGAGGGCGGGTCCTAAGAATATCTGCCTGCTGTCCCTGGATAACACCTGTTACGGTAAGTAACTGTGCTTTATCCAAGGACAAGCAGGCAGCATATTCTTAACGTATGGGTGACCTCCAAGCTAACAGAGGGGGAGGAGGGATGGTTGGCCATTAGGAAAATAAATTTTGTAACACAGATTGGCCGAAGAGTCCATCCCGTCTGGAGAAGGCATCCAGACAGTAGTGAGTAGTGAACGTGTGAACTGAGGACCAAGTGGCAGCCTTGCAGATTTCCTCAATGGGCGTGGAACGGAGGAAAGCCACGGAAGCAGCCATAGCTCTGACTCTGTGGGCCGTGACAGCACCTTCCAGTGAGAGACCGGCCCGAGCATAACAGAAGGCAATGCAGGCAGCAAGCCAGTTAGAAAGCGTCCGTTTAGAGACAGGGCGACCTAAACGGTTAGGGTCGAAAGATAGAAAGAGCTGAGGGGATGAGCGGTGAGCCCTGGTGCGATCAAGATAGTAAGCAAGGGCACGCTTACAGTCCAGCGTATGCAGCGTCCCCAGGATGAGAGTGGGGTTTGGGAAAAAAGACAGGCAAAACAATGGACTGGTTGAGGTGAAAGTCCGAGACCACCTTGGGAAGGAACTTAGGATGGGTGCGCAGAATCACCTTGTCATGGTGAAAAACAGTGAAAGGTGGGTCGGCAACCAGTGCATGCAGCTCACTAACCCTCCTGGCAGAGGTGATGGCAATGAGGAAAAGCACCTTCCATGTCAGAAATTTGAGTGAAGTAGTGGCAAGAGGCTCAAACGGAGGTTTCATGAGGGCTGACAAAACCACATTCAGGTCCCAGACGACTGGAGGAGGCTTCAGAGGTGGTTTGACATTGAAGAGGCCTCTCATGAACCGGGAAACCAGGGGATGAGCCGTAAGAGGTTTTCCGAGGATAGGCTCATGGAACGCAGTGATGGCACTGAGGTGGACTCTGATGGAGGTAGACTTGAGGCCAGCGTCGGACAGAGAGAGCAAATAGTCCAGTACAGTTTCCACCGCCAATGAAGTGGGATTGTGGTGATGCAGGAGACACCAAGAGGAGAACCTGATCCACTTCTGATGGTAACATTGGAGGGTGGCCGGTTTCCTGGAGGCATCCAAAATGCGACGGACAGGCTGAGACAGATTCTGTGGAGAGGTCAGCCCGAGATAAACCAAGCTGTCAGGTGGAGCGAGGACAGATTGGGATGTAGTAGAGACTGATGCTGCTGCGTAAGTAGAGTAGGAAACACAGGAAGAGGAATGGGCTCCCTGGAGCTGAGCTGGAGCAGGAGAGAGAACCAGTGTTGGCGAGACCACCGAGGAGCGATGAGAATCATGGTGGCATTGTCTCTGCGGAGTTTGAACAACGTCCGCAACATCAGAGGAAGTGGAGGGAAGGCATAGAGAAACCGACCCGTCCAGTTGAGCAGGAACGCATCCGGGGCCAGACGATGAGGAGAGTAGAGTCTGGAACAGAAAAGGGGCAGTTGATGGTTGTGAGGAGCTGCAAAGAGGTCCACCTGAGGAGTGCCCCACCGATCGAAGATGGAGTGGAGTGTGGTTGGATCCAGAGTCCACTCGTGAGGTTGAAGGATGCAGCTGAGATTGTCGGCCAGGGAGTTCTGTTCGCCCTGGATGTAGACAGCCTTGAGGAAGAGATTGCGGGCCGTGGCCCAGGTCCAGATGCGGATGGCCTCCTGACAGAGGAGGGGAGAACCGGTGCCGCCTTGCTTGTTTATGTAATACATGGCGACTTGGTTGTCTGTGCACAGGAGAAGAACCTGAGGGTAGAGAAGGTGTTGGAAAGCTTTGAGTGCATAGAACATGGCCCTGAGTTCCAGGAAGTTGATATGATCCAGAGACCCTGTGTGCGAAGTTCTCCCAGGTGGGCTCCCCATGCGTAGGGGGAGGCATCCGTGGTGATGACCATGGAGTGAGGGGGTAGATGAAAAAGCAGACCCCTGGAAAGATTGGAGGAGTTCAACCACCATTGAAGAGATCGCTGAAGAGACGATGTCACACAGATGGGATGAGAAAGAAGGTCCGTGGTCTGAGACCATTGGTTGGCTAGAGCCCACTGAGGTGTTCTGAGGTGGAGTCGTGCCAGAGGGAGCACATGGACCGTGGAAGCCATGTGGCCCAGGAGGACCATCATCTGCCGAGCAGGGATGGAGTGATGAAGGAGCACCTGGCGGCAAAGATGGAGCAGGGTCTGTTGACAGTCGGAGGGGAGAAACGCCCTCATCAGAGTGGTGTCGAGAACTGCTCCAATGAACTGAAGTTGCTTTGTGGGAAGCAGATGCGACTTGGGGTAGTTGATCTCGAACCCCAGAAGATGGAGGAAAGAGATGGTGTGTTGAGTGGCTTGTAGCACAAGCGGAGACGTAGGTGCTTTCACCAACCAATCATCCAAGTGGGGGAACACCTGGAGGTTGTGAGACCTGAGGAAGGCCGCCACCACAATAAGGCACTTGGTGAACACCCTGGGCGATGATGCGAGGCCAAAGGGTAGCACTTTGTACTGGTAGTGATGGTGCTGTATCTGAAACCGGAGGTAGAGACGTTAAGTCTGATTGATTGGAATGTGAGTGTAGGCCTCCTTGAGGTCTAGGGAACATAGCCAGTCGTGTTGAGAGAGAAGAGGGTAAAGCGTGGCAAGGGAGAGCATTCTGAACTTTTCCTTGACCAGACACTTGTTGAGGTCCCTGAGATCGAGGATGGGACGTAGGTCTCCTGTCTTCTTGGGTACCAGGAAGTAGCGGGAGTAGAATCTCTGACCCCTTTGGTCTTGGGGGACTTCTTCGATGGCATTGAGAAGAAGGAGGGATTGAACCTCCTTGAGAAGGAGGAGGGTTTGAGAGGAGTGAGAAGCAGACTCTACGTTTAGGAAGATACTTTTGTAATGAAGAGAGTTGTTGAACCAGATACTTCATGTAGAAGGAGAAGTGAAAGGTGTAATTATTAGCTCTGTTTGCAAGCATTGAATTTTGATAAAGGCGCTTACCAAATTTATCCATCGTTTTGCCCTCTCTGCCAGGAGGGGTAGAAGCATAAATACTGGATCCCTGGGTTTTCTTCAAGGTGGATTCGACAAGAAGAGATTCATGGGGTAGTTGGGGTTTGTCAAACCCCGGGATAGGGATGACCCTGTAGAGACTATCCAGTTTTCTAGGGGCCCCCGGTACCGAGAGAGGGTTCTCCCAATTCTTGTAGAAAGTTTCCCGTAAGATGTCGTGGACAGGTAACTTTAGGAATTCTTTGGGGGGTTGCTCGAAGTCTAGGGCATCTAAGAAAGCCTGTGAAGGGAAAAAAGCAAAAAAGGAAGAAAATTACGCGAGCGGGAAGGCAAAGTAGAAAATTTCAATAGCCGTTGAAAGCACATGCGTCTTCTTCGCTCCGCGGAAATGAAGAAACTGGGGACCACGCTCTCCTCCGTCGAGCGGGAAGACACCCGCGCATGCGCGGTGCGGTCAACTAGAACTTTCTAGTTAAAAGTGTCCGTACCGGGGCTCCGTCGGTGACGTCACCCATACGTTAAGAATATCTGCCTGCTTGTCCTGGGATAAAGCCTGTACTGTGTTGACATTGTTCCACTCGATAGTGTGCATTTTTCATAGTGAAAGTGCGTTGATACATAATTATTGACTTTTCACAATATCTGAGTCTATATATTTATAAACACTCGAAGGGAAGTTGGAAAGAATTCCACAAGCCATACTCTGCATTCTTTACCTCCATCAGGGCAGTACTACCAGTCCTGCATTCAGGGGCCCGGAGCTGACAGGGGGCCCGAGGCAGGGGCGCCAGTAGCTCGCCAAGGCAAAGTGAGTCGATCACCCAGGACTCACTTTGTCTTGGCGATCTAATCTATCGAGCCGATAAGTCTTCTTCTCCCCGACATCAATTCTGCAGTCGGAGAGGAAGTTCGGGCCAGCCAATCGCTGCCTGGCTGGGCGGAACTTCCTCTCCGATTGAAGAATTGACGTCAGGGAGAGCATGCGTCGGCGTCGGCTTTGGGGCCTGTTATCCATTGGTGGGTCCTGTTCCCCGATGGCAGCAGCAGTGGCAGTGGCTTGGGGAACGGCAGGGAGAAAGAAAGAAAGGGGGCAGGCAGGGAGACAGAAGGAAAGAAGAGAAACAGAAAAAAAGAAAGGGGGCATGAAGAGAGGAAGAAAAAGTTGGGGGAGGGAATGAGGTGTGGAGGAGAGAAAGCATACAGGCTGATAGAAGGGAAGAAAGATTGGATGCACAGTCAGAAGAAGAAAGTGCAACCAGAAATCACCAGACAAGGTAGGAAAAATGATTTTATTTTAAATTTAGCAAAGTGGAGGCAGTATTACCACAGTTTTCAAAGGAATTTGCCCAAATAACTTAATAGTTAACTGGGTAAATTCCCAGAGATGAAAACTTCCCTTCACTTACTATGCACAGTTCTGAATTTATATCTGCTGTCTATATTTTACAATATGGTCACCTTTTACTAAACCGCAATAGTGGTTTTTAGCGCAGGGAGCCTATGAGCGTCAAGAGCAGCGCTGGGCATTCAGCGCAGCTCCCTGCGCTAAAAACTGCTATTGTGGTTTAATAAAAAGGATGGAGGGTATATTTGTCTATTTTTGTATGCTATAAAAACCAAATACAGAGAGAGACTGAGAGCTGTTGACGAAGAGCTACGTGTGTGTCTTTCTTCGATTCCAGCCAGAATATCAGCTTTGTGTTCAGCCAAACAGGCCCAGGTTTCGCACTGAATAAAGTATTTTATAATTTTTCACTATTCTGTTTACTTAATATTTCATAATAAAGTAATTATAAAATACTTTCTTTGTGTTTATTTGATTCCTATTCAAGAGAATTACTATATAGTCAATATAGGCACAGAGTTAAATTTTTTAACATTTTCTAATGGTGGTGTGCCTCGTGATTTTTTTCATGAAACAAGTGTGCCTTTGCCCAAAAAAGGTTGAAAAACACTGGTTTATAGCTACTGTGAGTAAAATTCAGATACTGGATGTTTAGTGCAGCTTAAAAAGAACACTGTTTCCCCTGTATGAGCACCACTCAAAAAGAAGGGGGGACAGTAGGGGGTTCTTTTGAATACAGCAGAGAAAAACCCCTTCATTGTCTATCAGCTACCTCTCGTAGTTGTTCTGTTACTGATGCACATTGTATACACACCAGGGAATTATGTATCATAAAAATTGGAATAATGTACAGAAAAACAATACAACATATTGAACGGAATAGTACCGTAGAATCTCAGTTATCCAGCACCCACAGAGATTGATGGATACAGGATAACTGTTTTTCTGGTCAATTCCCCTCCCCCTCCCACCCTGAAGCACCAGAACAGCAGCGGTTCTGAACTGCAAAGCTCTCCTCCCTCCCTCAAGCCCTAAAGAGGCAGAAGCAGGCAGCGGTCCTGAACCACAAATCCCCTCACTCACTCCCGCCCTCTCTCTTCCTTACCCAAAGAGCAGCATGCGTCATAAGTGATGCATCAGAGGAAAAGCCTTGTCGGGACTGGCTGGAAGCAGCCTGTGCCTCTTGCTGACTGCTGCGCTTCAGGTAAGGAAGAGAGAGAGGGAGGGAGGGAGCAAGGGAGTTTGTGGTTCAGGAACACTGCCTGCTTCTGCCACTTCAGGGCTTGAGGGAGGGAGGGAGGTCGGCTTTGCGGCTCAGGACCGCTGCTATGCTGGTGCTTTGGGGTGAGAGGGAGGGGTGTTCGTAGCTGTTTTAGGGCTTGAGGGAGGACGTGAGGATTTGAGGCTCAGGATGCTGCCCCTGGTGCTTCGGGGGACATTTTTTTTCCGGTTGTGTGAGAGTCCCAGTTAACTGAGACCCAGTTAACCAAGACTCTACTGCATTTGCAATATTCTAGAAATATATGCAGGTACTTTAACACTTGGCTCTCAGTAAGCCCTAGTTCTCCAGCACAGTGTTTTCCTGTTGGACACATGAACAGTAATTCTCAGCAGTACTCTAACAGAAATTGAGGTTACTAACAACCATAAAATAATTTACCAAGTAATGTTTTTGGTAAGTTGCCAAAGGACCACCAGGCGCTTCTCTAGCCTTTAGTTTGCTGATGAGTATCCAAATATGGTTAGAGAAGAAGTCTGAGAACCAGGAAAGCCAGGGCTCAATCCCCACTGATGTTGCTTAAGATCTTGGACAAGAAACTTAATCCTCCACTGTAAGCCCTCCAGGGACATTAAAATATCTACTTTACTTCAACGTAACTTGCCTTGAGCCCTTACTGAGAAAGAAGTGGATAGGGATTTAATAGTAGACATTCAGAATATATCTAAAAAACGGGAAGACTTACTAATAGGTGATCTTAACAAGCCGGATGTTGATTGGGGTATCTCTATAGTGAGGTCTTCTAGAAGCAGGGAGATCTTGGATTCTCTACAAGGAGAACTGTTCCAGCAATTGGTAATGGAACCCAAACAGGATAGGGTCATACTGAACTTAGTGCTTATAAACGGGGAAGTGTTTCTGATGTTACTGTGGGTGATCATCTGGCATCCAGTGATCACTGAATGGTACAATTTAATATTAAGATAGGTATAGAGAGGGCTCATTCAAAAGCAAAGGTTCTAGACTTTTAAAAAACTAAACTTAGTTTGGATGGAGGTTTATGTCAAGGAATTATTGTCTGGACGAGAACAACTGGAAGGAGTATAAATGTGGTGGGCAAAACTGAAAGGAGTGATTGTAAGAGCGACAAACCTTTTTGTGAGGCACGTAAGTAAAAGTAAGAGGAAAAGACCGCCGCTTTGGTTCTCAAAAGTACGGTAATAGCTGAGAAGGTAAGGAACAAGAGGTTAGCTTTCATAAGCTACAAAAGATCGCAGAAAAAGGAAGAAAAGCAAAAATATCTGGAAAAGTTAAGAGAGGCTGGTCATGTAGTCAGGAAAGCAAAGATGCAAATGGAAGAAAAATAGCTGACACGGGGAAACAAGATATTTTTAAGATATATTAGTGATAGGAAGAATTGCAAAAGTAGCAAAGATGAAGGGGAAGAATATGTAGAAGCTGATAAAGAAAAGGCCGACTTGCTTAACAAATATTTCTGTACTATGTTCACGGCTGAAGCGCCAGGAGAGGGACCGCAGAAGACAAACGTGAATAGAGATGGAGGAGTAATAGACCTTGATCAATTTTCAGAGTGTTGTGTTCGTGATAAGCTAGCTAAAATAAAGGTAGACAAAGCGATGGGGCCGGATAGTGTACTTCTGAGGATGCTGAAGGAACTTAGGGAAGCTCTGGTAGCTCCGCTGACTGACCTTTCAATGAGTCTCTAGAGTCGAGACTGGTACCGGAGGACTGGAGAAGGGCAGATGTAGTCCCTCTCCACAAAAGTGGAAGTAAAGAAGAAGTAGGGAATTACAGGCTGGTAAGTCTGACTTCTGTGGTAAGCAAATTAATGGAAACACTTTTAAAACAGAGAATGGTCAAGTTTCTGGAATCCTGTGGATTACAGGACTGGAGGCAAGATGGATTCACTAAAGATAGGTCTTGTCAGACAAATGGATGACCAGAAAATTAGATAGAGGATGTGCGCTAGATGTGGTATATTTAGATTTTAGCAAAGCCTTTGACAGTACTCCACATAGAAGTCTAATAAATGTGACGGGCTGGGTCAAAAACTGGTTGAGTGGAAGACGACAGGGGGTAGTGATCAATGGAGATTGCGCTGAGGAAAGGGATGTTACCAGTGGTGTGCCTCAAGGTTCTGTTCTTGGGTCTGTTCCTTTAATATTTTTATAAGTAAAATTGCTGAAAGGTTGTTGGGTAAGATTTGCCTCTTTGCGGATGATACCAAAATCTGCAATAGAGTAGACACGCCGGATGGTATGAATAACATGAAGAAAGACCTGGACTTGAAGAATGGTCTGAAATTTGGCAGCTAAAATGTAATGCTAAGAAATGTAAGGTCATGCATTTGGGCTGCAAAAACCCGAAGGAACAGTAAAGTTTAGGGGGTGAAGAACTTATGTGTACAACAGAAGAGCAGGACTTGGGTATGATTGCATGTGACGATCTTAAGGTGGCCAAACAGGTTGAAAAGGTGACGGAGAAAGCTAGAAGGATACTAGGTTGCATAAGGAGAGGTGTGGCCAGTAGGAAAAAGGAGGTATTGATGCCCCTGTATAAGACTTTGGTGAGACCTCATTTAGAATATTGTGTTCAATTCTTGAGGCCACACCTTCAACTAGAGGTCGCACCTTCAAAAAGATATAAAAAGGATGTGGTAGGTTCAGAGGAAGGCTACTAAAATGGTGTGTGGTCTTCCCCATAAGGCTTATGGGGACAGACTTAAAGATCTCAATCTGTATATTTTGGAGGAAATGCGGGAGAGAGGAGATATGATAGAGACGTTTAAATACCTATGTAATGTAAATGTTCATGAGTTGAGTCTCTTTCATTTGAAAGGAAACTCTGCAATGAGAGGGCATATGTGAGGGCGTGGAACAGTCTCCCGAAAGAGGTGGTGGAAACAGAGACTATGTCTGAATTCAAGAGGGCCTGGGATAGGCACGTGGGATCTCTGAGAGAGAGAAAGAGATAATGGTTACTGTGGATGGGCAGACTAGATGGGCTATTTGGCCTTTATCTGCCATCATGTTTCTATATTTCTAGGTGTGATCCAAATCCAAAATTCAATAACAGATGGTAGAGTGTGAAGTAATACAAAACATTACAAATGTCACTCAGAACCTACAGAGCAATTCTGGACTACCATAAGAGCAATAACTTCCACAAGACATACGACAAGCATCTACCTAAGAAAACATAATACAGTACCACAAACACTGCAGTGAACACCAGAACATTATTAAACCTATTGGAAACTAAATAAACCAAATTAGAATAAATCAATTGTGCAGTCAGTACCAACAGAAAACCATCTCTTTCATAAATGCAGAACACAGATCTTCACCAAAAATAGAAGTACAAAAAAAAAAAAAAATTAAACTGAACACTCAAGAAGCCAGGCTGCTCATACCATGCAACACCAAAGAAATAGAAGGTAATGTGTACCCCCCTGTACTATGCAAAATATTAAGACAGTAGATGTAAATTTCCAAATAGTGATATACAGTACTCCCCCAATATTCACAGGGGTTCCATTCAAGGAACCCCCGCGAATCTTGAAAAACTGCGAATACGGTTTTGAGCGGGGGAGACAGGAGAGGACAGCCGGAGAAGCAGCCGGAGCACTGGTGAGTGAAGGAAATCACTTGCGGTATGCTCCGACCGCCTCTTCCTGTACTAAAGTCGGGCCTCACCAATCAGGAGCTGTTTTGACACGCAGCTCCTGATTGGTGAGGCCTGACTTTAGTGCAGGAAGAGGCGGTCGGAGCATACCGCGAGTGATTTCCTTCACTCGCCGTCACTCCGGCTGCTCTCTCCTGCTTCTCTGGCTGCCCTCTCCTGCCTGGTCATTTGCAGTTGGAAAATATTGTGAATGACCGGGACCGTGAATTGCCAACCTCGAATGACCAGGGGAGCACTGTATTCCAATTACTACATAAAATTAACAAATGCAAATAAAACAAAAAATGGAAAATAATGCCATGTTATTGGACTAAATATATCTTTCAATCACCATTCAGAGGCCAAAACCTCCTTCCTCATGTCAGGACAGTATACTGCTGTTATGGTATCCTGAACTGAGGAGAGATCTTGGTCAAAAAGGTATTAAAATTAATCCAATAAAAACACCTTTATTTCCATTTTCTATTTTTACTCGTTAACATTTATTAACACAGCAACCATACTATTTTACCTTAAACTAAAAATAAAATTCTTTTTCTACATTTGTTGTCTGGCTATTTACTTTTTTCAGATGTGTTGGTACCAGTCTCAGGTTTCTGCTTTTTTTTTTGTCTTGTCATGACTTCCTGTCCAACAATTTTCTCTCCTCCTTTTCATTTTAGCTTTCGTTATTGTATCTTCTTCTCTGCATTCAGCATCTTCCCTCTTTTTTTCCCTGTTCCATCCAACGTGTATTCTCTTTCCTCCCCACTTCCATCCAGTGTCTGCCCCCTCTCTCCTCCCTACTTCCATCCAGTGTCTGCCTGGTGCCTCCTCTCCCCTCCCTGCTTCCATCCAGCATTTGTCCTTCCCTCTTCTATCTATCATTTGCGTCCCTCCCCCCCACTTACATACAATATGTGCCTTTATGTCATCCCCGCTTGCATTCAGCATGTGCCCTGGCAATATATAAGGAAATCATGTCCAAAATAAAAGGTAAAAAAATGCAGTTAGTTCAAAACCATAAATTTCCAACTGTAGTGTTTTGGGGATACTAGAAACAATAATCACATCAATTTCTGCAGGAACTTGCTGGACAAGGAACACTTGCTGTTAGCACATGTGTTGTAATACTACTAGTACTTGTCTCACTTTAAATAGTGAAACCAGTGAATCTGATTATTGGAAAGACAAGTTCGAAAGATATTTCATTGGCTTTTTGAAGCTATAATGTACCTTCTAAGGAAGTAATTCCGATTTCCTTTCCGCACATAAATAAATGCTTATGGTGCACGTAAGACAGCAGACTGTACTACTCACGGACCTCAAACATCAGCAGACAAGTAGATGGGGGGGGAGGAGAGCGAGATCTTTTTTTTTTTCCTTCTGTTAGCCCCCTGCTAATCCTCAGTTTTTCCCCTGAATCAAGCTGTACTAGCTCGTCCTGGAGCTGGGCAGCTAACCGCAGGACGATGGGGGGGGGGGGGGGGTGGATCCTCCTCCTGGCCCTGAGAAGCACGGGTAAGGCCTTTGCTTTTGTTTCTGTTTCTCTTTCGGAACAGGCTGGGCAAAGGGCCGGTGGCTCCTCCCCTCTCAGCTCTGTGTGAATGAGCTCGAGCCCCCGACGCCGAAGCGCTGCACCGGAGTGGACGGCCAGCCTGTCATTCCTTCTCTGCGGAGGCGGGTTTTCCAATGACGCGTCAAGAAGGATTCAGATTAACCCTGCAGAGTCCAGAATGCGAGTAACCTTTTGGAAACAGGCTTCATCTTTGACGAATGCTACGGGGCCAGCCAGTCATTGCCCCCTCTTACCGACTCTGACTGAGCAATCAGACTGCACTGCTAAAGCATAAATAGAGGTTAAAGTTGGTTAGGTGTGAAAAAGTGACCTTGGGTCTGGGACAAGAAGCAAATTGTCTTTTTTGTTAGGTTTTTGTACCACCTGTTATGAACAAGCAAATGAGAACCTCCAGGCAGAGGCAGACTGACTAATTGAGGCAATATGGCAGTGCCCCAGGGCTCTCCCCTAGCTTCCATCCAGGTCAAACATTTTTGATAGATGGTTAGGGGCCATGGGCCCAAATCACTGTCAGTCTGCTCCTGCCTCCAGCTGGTCAGCAATGTTCTCAATAAACCTGTTGAAAAGAGCCTGTCCTAGTACTGAGCCTCAGACTTACTCCAGTAGTCACTGACTTCTCTAGAGTCTCTCCATCCTAGCACTCGGGGCCTGTTTTACAAAGCCGCGCTAGCGGCTGTCACACGGCAACAGCCCCAAAGCCCTTTAAGGGCTCATTTTACTAAGCTGCGCTAGCGGTTTTAGTGTGCGCGCTAGACGCTAATGCCAGCATTGAGCTGGTGTTAGTTCTTGGCGTTTAGCGTGGGGTTAGCGCGCATGGCAATGCAGTGTGCGCTAAAAACGCTAGCGCACCTTAGTTAAAGGAGCCCTAAACCTTTATGGGCTTCAGGGCCGTTACTGCGCTGCAGCCGCTAGCGCAGCTTTGTAAAACAGGCCCTCAATGTTCAAATGACGATATAAATACTAATTCAACAAATTAGCTACTTAAATGACAAATTTAAAATAGTTAATGGGGAAAATGAAAGGCAATACTGACCTGGTGGCTCAGATGGTGCTCGCAGTTCTAGTTGTAGGCATGTGCCTAGGACAGTGCGTTTTCAGGATATCCACAGTGTATATGAATGACTGGCACTATTCCCTTCTATGTCGAGGAGTCCTCCAATTGCATTGCTGCTAGTAGGGTGTGATGCTTCAATATTGTGCTTTCGGTTACTAGGAACAGGCAGGTTCCTGATATCTTGCAGAGTTTACTTGTCCCTTGCTGTTAAAAATATGGTAAAGAAACAGCATTCTCCACTTACAGGGCAGGGGACTTCTGCTCAGCTTCTTAGAGAGAACAGTGTTAATGAGGTAAATCTGCATGTACTGCCTCCTTGGGAAGCAAATCTACCTACCTCAGGAGGAAGGTGAAAGCTTGGCTCTTCACCCAGGCCTTTAATGGAAGAAGTAACTAACTTGCTGATCACAGACACAAGAAGTAACACTAACTGCACATACTGTAGAGCAATGGTTCCCAACCCTGTCCTGGAGGACCACCAGGCCAATCAGGTTTTCAGGCTAGCCCTAATGAATATGCATGAGAGAGATTTGCATATAATGGAAGTGAGAGGCATGCAAATCTGCTCCATGCATATTCATTAGGGCTAGCCTGAAAACCCAATTGGCCTGGTGGTCCTCCAGGACAGGGTTGGGAACCACTGCTGCAGAGGACATTCTTATCCACTCCTACCCTAGCTGAGATTATATTCAAGCACCTTTCTTTAAATTAGGCACTTCATTTTCTAATTCCTGTTACTGTCTTCTCTATATATATAATTCATCTTTGCTTACACCCTATTCTGTCTATCAAAATGTTTTATTGCATATTATGTTGATACTGCAATGTAGTGGAGGCTAAGAAAGCAAATAGAATGTTAGGAATTATCAGGAAAGGAACGGAGAACAAAGCTGAAAATGGTATCATGCCTCTGTATCGCTCTATGGTGCGGCTGCACCTTGAACACTATATGCAGTTCTGGTCACCACATCTCAAAAAAGATATAGCGGAATTAGAAAAGGTAGAGAGAAGGATGATGAAAATGATAAAAGGAATGGGATGGCTTCCCTATGAGGATAGGGCTCTTCAGCCTGGAGAGAAGATGACTCAGGGGATGTGAATCACTTGTTTACTCTTTCAAAAAAAAAAAAAAAAACAACATTAAAAAAAAAAACTAGGACTAGGAGGCATACGATGAAACTACTCAATGTGTAATTAAACTCTGGAATTCGTTTTAAGAGAATGTAGTGAAAGGGGTTCGCTTAGCAGGGATTAAAAAAGGTTTGGATAACTTCTTAAAAGTTAATTCCATAAACTATTATTAAGATGGCTTGGAAAAATCCACTGTTTTACTGCTTGGGATCTTGCGAGGTACTTGTGACCTGGGTAGGCCACTGTTGGAAACAGGATACTGGACTTATGGACCTTCAGTCTATCCCAGTATGACAACTCTTAAGTTTTTGTGTCTATTACCTATGTTTGACTTATTCTTGCTGTACACCACCTTGAGTGAATTTCTTCAAACAAGATAGTAAATAAATCCTAACAAATAACTATCTTATGCATATTCATTGTGAATTTACAGAAAATTTGAGTGGCTGAGAACTGGGATGAGCCTAGGGGGCTAGATTTTGAAGCCAAAGCAAAACCCAATATTGTTTAATTAGGGGCAGGGTGCTTCAGGCACCATCTTGGCAGGGATGTTGGATGCTGGCATCTCTCCTCTACCTCCCCCCCCCCCCCAAACAATGGGGAAGTCTTTTAAATGCACCTCCTAGTACCTCATAAAGTAAGGCTACCATATGGATCCAGAAAAAAAAAAAAAGAGGACGGATTGAGATATCCATGTTTTACTTCCACTAAAAGCAATGGAAGTAAGGAGGACAGAAGGGGGTGTCCTAATTTATTCCTCAGTTAGAATACATATTTTTGTGGATATCTTTTGTTTCATGAGTAAATCAAGAAAAATTTTTGTTGTTTATCTGCAATTACATCACTTTCTTTTCCAGAGATAAAATAAAAAAAAAAAAAATGTTGACATGGATATGTGAATATTTCTTAAGAAAGAACTGAATATTTCATAGGGTGTCCTAATTTTTTCACGACTGTACAGTATATGCCAAATGGCCCATCCAGTCTGCCCCTCCACAGCATCCACTATCTCCTCCTCTCCCTAAGACCGTGTCTCGCAAACTTTCTGGCTGGCGGTACACTAAGGGCTCCTTTTACAAAGGTGCGCTAGCGTTTTTAACACACGCACCGGATTAGCGCGTGCTATGGCGCACGCTAGCTGAAAATCTACCGCCTGTTCAAAAGGAGGCGGTAGAGGCTAGTGCGGCTTTGTAAAAGAAACCCTAAATCCAGTGCCCCGGCTGGAAGGCACTCAGAAGTGTGCGGAGGCCCATCTGGCCGCAATCTGCTTCGGTGGAGGGATCTGGGAGGTGCGGGGAGAAGAGGAAAGATGCCGGCCAGGAGGAGAGTCATCTGCGCTGGCTGACTTCCTACAGAACGTGCCTCTCGCCACAAGAGGCACCTCCTGTAGGCAGTCAGCCAGCGTGGATGACTCTCTTTCTCGCCAGTGTGTCACGGCACACCTGCGATCTCAGGAGGCACACTGGTGTGCCACGGCACACAGTTTGTGATACACTGCCCTAAGAGTTCCTATGTGCCTGTCCTCCTCTTTCTTGAATTCAGACACAGTCTTTGTCTCCACCACCTCTACTGGGAGACTATTCCATGCATCTACCACCCTTTCTGTAAAAAAAGTACTATATTTCCTTAGATTATTCTTGGATTCTAAGCCCTCCGGTAACAATAAGATATCTACTGTTCCTAAATATAACCTGCCTTGAGCAACAACTGAAAAAAGGCATAAGCTAAATACAAAATCCTTCCCTTCCCCTTTAGCTGTGTTTCTTCTTCTTCTTTATGATACTTTTAGCCATCCTTAAGGCACAAAAAACACAATACGGTATTCTATCCTCAGTGTCATCTCCGACCTTCAAATAAAGGAGAATGAGGAAACTGAAGTGAGGGAGAAACTCTCTCTGCCTGTTCGCTCCCTCTCCATCCCACAATGTGCATGGGTTTTGGGGGAGGAGGGGACGACATATTCAAGTGTGCCCAAATAGGAATGAGACACACCATTTACTACATGCACTCTTGATAGACTTCATATGTGCTTTGCAGGGAGGCATTTCAAGTGCTTCAAGCCACTGCCACTATGCTAGACTTAGGTGAGGGGAAGAATTGCTTCATATAGGTGAGTGACCCTGGCAGGAACTAAGGGGAGAAGGAAGGGGGAGGGGGAAGCAAGAAAGCACAGGAAGAAAGGCAGAGGGGGGAATCTGTATGAGTGGGGCTGGGAGGGGGGAGAAAAAGGGGGGAAGGATTTAGTAAAATAATTTGCTGGAGATGAGGAGGAAAAGAGAAAGCTGTCTCCTGGGTCTGAGAAGGCAGAAAGCTTGGAAGTAAAGAAGAGTTTCAGGGGCTGAGGTTGGGAGACAAAAGGAGCTGCTGGGTAGGAAGTGAGAGGTTGTTGGGGAATTGGAAGGAGAGAAGCGGATTTCTGGAGCGGGAGTGGAAAAGGAGATGCTGTGTCAGAGATGTTCCTTGGTGGGGGAGGGGAGGCACAACAAGGTATGTTTAAGGCCACCTTAATACACTTTCACTGGCCCTAATCGGAACAGTAAATTCATTGAAGTTGGAAGTTTGTAGCCATTTGTTTTATCTTGTATAGGGCTGTAAATGTTACAGTGCTCTATAAATAATGAAATACAGTATAATTTAACTGACAATGTTTTTATATTAGGTAAATTAACAAGGAAAGGATGAGAAAAGGGAAGTCAAAGCAGTTAATCAACTTGAAAGCCTTATGTTGTTAGTAGAATAAAACCCAGCATTTGTGGTAGTACTGTAACTAAAGGCATGAAAACTTTGAAATGTTTTTGATTATGCTAATTTAAAATAGATTTTCTATGACTCCATACCAATTGAAAAAATTCTTGGCTCATAAAATTCCTATATCTGCAATGCCTGATGGGTGGTTGTTTTTTTTTTCTGTGGGGAGGGAGGGAGGGGGGAAGTCTGATACATGATGTATATCAGGGCTGCCCAAGTCAGGTCCTCGAGATCTACTGGCAGGCCAGGTTTTCTGGATATCCACAATGAACATACATGAGAGAGATTTGCATACCAAGAAGGCAGTGCAGGCAAATCTCTCTCATGCATATTCATTGTGGATATCCTGAAAACCTGGTCTGCCAGTAGATCTCGAGGACCGGACTTGGGCAGCCCTGATGTATATGATCACCTCATCTTGGTTTTTTTTTCTGTGACTAAGTAAATATTCCTTTTTCTTATTTTGAAGATCTTGCCTATTTGCTGTACATTGTGCCCCAGTCCCCCATGTCCCTGTGGTCTTCTTAACAATCAACCATGATCGCTAGGAAGAAAACTCTGTGGTTCCCCCCTATCCTTTGATGCCCGGGCCTAAGCACATGCAGGACTGGTTTAACCTCTGCTATCCTCAGTATTAGGAATAAGAAGTTAAGAAAAGCTGGACTTTTCTCTGACATTGGAATTGGGAATGAATAGCCCCCAGAGATTTTGAAAATATTTATTGTTGCTACTTGTTACTTTCTACACTGCCGAATTATTTTGTGATTGCCATTTAACAAACCCCCCCATCCCTATTACGAAGCCGCATTAGGCTTTTTTTTAAATCACTGGCCACAACAGTATGGTGACAGGTCAAAAACGCGCAAGACAATCGCGCGCAGAGAAAATCGCGCAGACAAATCAGTATTAGCTCTGGCGTTCATAGAATTCCTGTGAGCATCGGAGCTAATTCCGCCATGGCCGGCGATATATAAGCCTAATGCTCATGGGCGCTATTTCAGCTAAAAAATAGGAGTATTAAGATCAAACATTGTCCATTCAGTTCATTTTAAGGTATAATAACCCCCCCCCAAAAAAAAAAAATGCAGTCATTAGTTGCATTTTACCAATCATCCAAAAAAAATCAATGCACATTCCTAATAAAGAGCTTTCATAAATTGTTACGACTTTTCTGTGTATAAGAATATTATTTTCTTCTTAAAGTGGTAATTTATTTACCCCCTCTCTCTTTTATCAAGCTGCGCTGCCAAGCAGCGCGAGCTAAATGCCGAGCTGCCCCTAGGAATAGAATGGGTGGCTTGGCATTTAGCACGCGGTGCTTGGCAACTCAGCTTGATAAAAGAGCAGGTTAATGTTTATTTAAGTTTGACAGGTAGTTTTAACGTGATCAAAAGCAGAATTCATAGCCCTGTGGGGGTGAGGAGTCCAAGCCATTATTCAAGAGTGATTCCTAGTGGCCAGATTTGAGATACATATACAGTAAAACCTTGGTTTGAGAGCATAATTCATTCCAGAAACATGCATGTAATCCAAAACACTCGTATATCAAAGCAAATGTCCCCATAAGAAATAATGGAAACTTCAATACAAAATACTGCAATGTACTATTAAAGTAAAAATATATTAACCTGCACTTTACTTTTGAAAAGAATCGCGGCTGGTGTGAGGGAAACAAGAGAGAGGCGAGGATGAGGGTTATTGTGTAGGACGACTTTCACTATGATGTGACGGGCATATTGCAAGACCTCACTCGTTTAGAACAGGCACCACAGTCCCACAGCATCAGTGAGAGAAGAACCATCAGCTCAATTGTCATGCGCGTATACTGTACGTACTTGTATTGCAAGACCTCACTCATTTATCAAGTTAAAATTTATTAAAACATTTTGCTCGTCTTGCAAAACACTCGAACACCAAGTTACTCGCAATCCAGTACTGTACTAGGTTCCAGAGGGAATTGTGGTCCCCTGGTTGTGGTCTATGACCCTGGTTGTCACTGCAAGACTAAGCTAGATGGCACTGAAAAGATTAAAAATGGTCTTAAAACCCTGGAGTGCTGTAAATAAAGGCTCCTAGTGCCTTAGCTCGGTTTCAATTGATCTGGAATCCAGATTAAATTGAGCTGGAAACCTAAAAAAGCAAGAGTAAATTACAAGGCCAAAAAATGACAGAAACAGCAAACAAACTGGCTGCAACCTGTTTTTAGTATCTCCCATGACAACGGAAAGCTACTGCAGCTTCATGGTAGGACTCCACACAAGTGAAGTTTCATCTTTCTTAATGGGTTGTAAAATAAATCCGTTATTCTAGAAAAAGAAATGAATCTATAAACCCCTGTACACCATGGAACATACCCAGGAAAATTTTAATAGTCCACATTATTGGTGCTGCATTTGAGCATGTGCAGTTGCTATAAAGGAAATAGTGCACATTATTCCGCGTTGAAAAATAGAGTGCAAAATACACATGCTAAAAAAATCTCTTGCATATTTTGAGTCTACTATTATTTTAAGTAACAAATATGGGGGTATATATATATCAATCAAATCGTCATCTGTGATGAGAAGGGACACTGCGACAGAAGAGTGAGGAAATATGCTAAAATATGATCTTCTATAATCTCGGTGGCAGGGGTGACTGGAGGAACAACCTGCCAGGATCACTCAGGGCAATTTATGATATTCAGAAATTTAAGAAGGTGCTGAAAACAACCCTATTTGTAGAGGCCTTTTTTAATGAAAGATGGTTTATGCTACTTTCTTAGAGTGCATTTTAAGATATGGTCTATTTATTGTTGTAATGTCAAAAAGTTATGGATGTACTATATCAGTGGTCTCAAACTTGCGGCCCGAGGGCCACATTCGGCCCGCCAGGTACTATTTTGTGGCCTGCGGTCTGTACTAGTGCTGCCCACTCTTTGCAGCGTCCTCCAGCTTCCCCCCTGGCCTCCCGGTCTAAGTTTCAGCTAATTACCACAGCCTGCAGAGAGGATGGCTGGTGTTGTATTGTTCCTTGCAGGCTGCGGTCGTCCTCAGCAGCACATTCCCTCTGCCGCGATCCTGCCCCTGATGTCAGAGGAGGGGCGGGACCGCGGCAGAGGGAACGTGCTGCGGAGGCCAATGGCAGCCTGCAAGGAACGCTACAGCACCGGCGATCCTCTCTGCAGGCTGCAGTAATTAGCTGAAACTTAGACCGGGAGGCCAGGGGGGAAGCTGGAGGATGCTGCAAAGAAGGGGGGAACATGCAGGCCTTCAGGGCAGGAAGATTTCTAAACTATAAAGAGTTTTACCTCGTGCAAAATTGTCATTTCTTTAATAAGACATTAACTATTTTTTTCTGCGGCCTTCCAAGTACTTACAAATCCAAAATGTGGCCCTGCAAAGGGTTTGAGTTCAAGACCACTGTACTATGTGGACCACTTAGTTGTAAGCGGGGTACAAGTTTTTAAATAAATAAAATAAGTATTGTGTATATGTGCATTTGAAGGTGTCAAGCATCCTATTCTATTTGCCTGATCTAAATACACATCTTAGGAATGTTACTTTACCTAGTCAAAAATATGCAAAGTGCTTATAGCCAGTCAACAAAGGGCAATTTTCAGCTAAACCATTTTATTTAGTTACATTGTGATTTAATGCCATAATTAATACAAGTAATGTGTGCTACTGTTAACATTTGTTATTTTGCCATACGAACATAAGAATAGCTATACTGGGTCAGACCAATGGTCCATCTTGCCCAGTAGCCCATCTTTACGGTAGCCAATTCAGGTCACAAATTCCTGGCAAAAAGCTAAATAGTAACAACATTCCATGCTACCGATCCAGGGCAAGCAGTGGCTTCCCCCATGTCGGGGTTTTTAGTGAGATGTGTACCTGGCATCCTTAATGTGAAGTTCACAGCAGTGCCCCCTAGGGTGCCTATTTCTCTGCTGGCATGTCTGCATGGCAGTTAGTTGTATTTTCTGATCAGTTTGTTTTGGTGTCTACCAAGAATCTGTTTTTTTTGTGACACAATTAGTTTTTGTATTTACAAATCAGTGAGGATTGTTTTGAGAATTCATACATTCTGTCTAATTTGGCCATCTAATCAAATTTGTATAGACCCCTGATGCAGGCAATTGTTGCCGAAACACGGCCCATGTCGGGTCATTTAATAAAGTGAATTCTGATATCCCAATTTGCAAGGCCCTTAGAGCTTTTTCTAGTCTGCAGATTCGGTCATGTTACTCCACTTTTAAAGGAATATCAATGATTCCCAGTGGAACAGAGAATTACATTTAAAATAATTTTGTTTCAATTTAAGGCCCTTTGACTTGATGCACCTTCATACTTTCATCGCTTAACTCTCTCATATACACCTCTCTCTGCACTTCATTTTCTAAATGACCACCAGCTAGTTCTGCCCACACCTCGATTCACGCACTTGAACTCCACTTGACATTTGGCCTTTTTTTTTACTGCTCCAGCACTGTGGAATTAACGCCCTCCTCTACTCATAGGAAGGCTTCACTATAAAGGTTTAAAATTGAGGTTAAAACATAGTAACATAGTAAATGACGGCAGATAAAGACCCAAATGATCCATCCAGTCTGCCCAACCATACATACTCCATAAATTAATTATTTAGTTTAAATGGTCCTTTTTCTATGATGTTTATGGACCAGAAACCCAGAGCCGTGCCCAGTATTGTGCATCTACTGGAGTCTCCATCGAAGCTTACTCCATCCCATCTTAACCATCCCAGTCATCAAAGCCCTCCCCAGCCCATCCTCAAGCCTGCCCAGTACTGTCCTTAGTTCCTTCAATGTATACCCATTATTTTTTGATTAGAGATCCTCTGTGTTCTTTTTGAACACATGACTTTTTGAACAGGCATTCTCATACTGATTGTAGGATTTTCTGGGCTCCATCTGTCATCACTTCCTTGAAATCCAATCGCCCATTTTTCCCTTGATCCAACTGATACATGGTAGGACACGATACTACTCGAAAGGGTCCAGAGAAGAGCGACTAAGATGGTTAAGGGGCTGGAGGAGCTGCCGTACAGCGAAAGATTAGAGAAACTGGGCCTCTTCTCCCTCGAACAGAGGAGATTGAGAGGGGACATGATCGAAACATTTAAGGTACTGAAGGGGATAGACTTAGTAGATAAGGACAGGTTGTTCACCCTCTCCAAGGTAGGGAGAACAAGAGGGCACTCTCTAAAGTTGAAAGGGGATAGATTCCGTACAAACGTAAGGAAGTTCTTCTTCACCCAGAGAGTGGTAGAAAGCTGGAACACTCTTCCAGAGGCTGTTATAGGGGAAAACACCCTCCAAGGATTCAAGACAAAGTTAGACAAGTTTCTGCTGAACAAGAACGTGCGCTGGTAGGGCTAGTCTCAGTTAGGGTGCTGGTCTTAGACCAGAGGGCCACCGTGTGAGCGGACTGCTGTTCTTATGTTCTTATGCTCTCTCTAGGTGCTAAATCTTGTGTGATTGGTACTATCCAATTTGGAAATTGTAGTTCCTTTCCTGTTTGTATCAATAGATTGAACACTGCCTTATACTGCCATTGCAGCTAAAGGTGGTATATCAAATCATTATGCAATAAATAAAATAAACATACACCAGAAACAAATTCTACAAGGGCAGTTCTGTGTGGAACTACTACATACTACACTATTCTACCATTTCACACTTAATATTAGGCGTGAACACTTATTCTGTGTCAAAGCCTCGTATACTGTAAATGCTTGTACCTAATTGTTAAAAAAAATTACAAAAGTACTTAAAAGACACCAGGACAATGCCTATAGGGAAAACACAAGACTGAGGGCTAGTCCCAGAACTTAGATACTCTTATTAATAATTAATGATTTATACGCTCCAAAGAGTGAATTAAAAAGAGCCCGCTCTATTGATCTAAATTACAACCATTGGCATAATCACAATGGATCAAGCTACATGACATCAGCTGGTTCTCCACTGTGTGTGCTAGTGTTAAGTGCAATAAACCATAAGTGCAAAAACAAAGTGCCAATTAATTTCAAAATTTATATACCACATAATAAACGATGCGGTTTACAAAATTACATGCATACGTATTTAAGAAATGCTAAACATGTACCCGAAGATTCATTACCACCATTTTCACGGGTTTATTATTTGCCTGATAAAGAACAAAATCAACAACCAAAAGTAAAATCTTCAGATCAAGAACCCTTAAACATTTCACAGATTTTAGAAACATCTGAGAAGGATTTAGCATCACCAGCCACTATGATTATTACTTTAGCTTTGCCAATTGATAAAACATGATTGTTAAAACTTTTCTTTAAAAATAGACAAAAAAGCTTCCTTGGGTATAAAATACAAATGTTCCCAGATTTGGCACGGGAGACGCAAAGGCGCCGCCGTGAATTTCTTCTGTTGAAACCTGGGGTTTTATCTTTGGGGGCAACTTTTTATTTGAGACATCCGTGTAAATGTATTGTATATCACCGTACTCTTAAATATGTGTTTTTTGAACCATTACAATTGACAAATTTTGTGGCTATGTCTCGTCTGAATGTTAACAATCCTTGAGCCCTATATTTGGGATATTGTGACCCCATCTCAGTGCTATAGTTCTCAGTTTCTTAATATTATAACTTTCTTTTTTGATAATTTCGCCAATTTTCTTTAATTCTTGGATCTTAATTGTGGATTTGAGCATAAATAGTATATTTGTTTAATTTAGGAATTATATTACTATTGTATTTGATTTCTATTCTATTCTTGCTTTCTGTACAAGTGTTATACTTGAAATTTAAGTTGAAAACAATAAATAAATAATTTAAAAAAAAAGAAATGCTAAACATGTTTCAACAAGATAAACACAAAAAAAATACATTTACTAACGGTATCATTATTAAAATCGTCTTTTAAATTCATCCTTCAAGATGGAAACACAAAATCCCATAAAATCATTTACAGGACAGGAAGGCATTAACCCCCTCTTTTACGAAACTGTTTCAAATCAATCTTCGGTATGTCCCTAGGTTACCTTGTTTCCCAGTTCTCTTTAAATCACCCCAATAAGTCCACATGTAGAGTCTAGTTATTCCCATATCCTACTGTCAAATCGTGTCATTTGAAGAGATTTCTCGTGAGAACTCTCTCTTTCCAGGCAGCCAAAATGAACGCCTGGTTTGGCAAAATCATGCCAGGAGCTTCATCCTATTATTTTTGTAGCAAACTATTAAAGACACAACTATTTGACAAATTAGCAATCCAAGCTTCGTAATGCTTTTTAAATATAACATGTATTTTGTACATTCTAGAAACTGATGTATCTTTTTGAACTTTATATTTGCTGGATGTTCAGCCTTATCTGCTGTGAACTGCCCAGAACCATTCTTGGTCTGGCGGTATATAAGAATAAATTATTATTATTATTACCTAGTTGTACCTAATTGTTGGCAATTAGGTGTGTAATTTCTGGTATTCTATAACCTGTACGCCTAACTCCTAGGCATGCACCCTTCCACATACATGTCTCCTAGAAGTAGTGTGTGATAGAATTTGTACGCGTGAGCTTCTAGAATAGTGACTAAGGATAGGTGTACACACAACTGCAAACTGGTGCCAGTTAACACAGATTAAAACCAATAGCTGCCTGTTAATGCATCGGTGTTGGGTGCGCTTCAGGTAGCCCAAAATTCAGTGATCAGAACTTTGTGTAGGTTGGAGAGATGAGAACACCTGACAGAATCTTATGCGAGTTTGTATTGGTTAAAGTTGATAGATAGGATTCGCTTTAAGCTATTACTAACGGCCTATATGTACTTGCTTAACTTGGCTCAAAAACATCTTGTCGAGAGCATTCTGTCATGTGTTCCGTCTCGTTCACTTCGATCTGCAGAACAGAGCTGCAAATTCCATCTGTAAAAGAGCAAATTCCATCTGTAAAAGAGCAATGGCGAGGGATAGTATATTCCATTGTATGGGCCTAGGGAATGGAACAGTCTCTCTGAGTTCATTCGTCGGCAACAGAATATACAGAATTTTAAAAGACTGCTTAAACGGCATCTTTTGTGCCAGATGAAATACAGGGTATGAGACTGTGGTAATAACAAGGAAGAGATGACAACAGTAAGGTGCTGGTCACCTATTTTATTATTTGTATTTTTGTTTTGTATTGTTTGTTTATTTATTGTTGATTTTGTATGTAATTTTGTAACCCGCCCTGGGCAAGGGCGGGATATAAATAAATAAACCAAACCAAAAAAATTAACAGCCAGTAATCTAATCTACTTTAATCTGAGAGTTCTGAGTTGGCCTATGCCTAACTAGGTTCAAGGCGATTTACAATGCTATTTAAATGGATACAATTTAAAAATAATACAAGAAGCTCTTAGAAGCACATGATAATACAGATGTGAAGGGGGCAATACAATCGGAGAGTTAATACTGTGTGAAAAGGATGCTAAGAGTAGATTTCATTATTAAATTAAGTTGTGCATGCAACTGACTGTATTCTATAATATTTGCATGCAATTTAAAATTTGAACACTTTGGACTTGACGATTGTGGATATGTTCTCTTGGAAACAGCTCTTAGGTTATCTGAGTGTCGCCTCTATAAAATGTGGTAAATCGAGTGGGAGATTTTTTGGGATGAGTGACTGCTGTAATTCCCCTGGGTTTTTTGTTTGTTTGTTTTTTTGTAGATGGTGATGCCTGCCTTTGGATTTTGGTCTTTATAATGTAATCACAACATATGCACCTATGTGTTTTCCCTGCCTAGTCTCCCTGCTATAAAGCTACCTTTTTTTATGACCTGAATTAATTCAGTAAGCCCACTCAGAAGCCAGCTGGGAGAGGAGAAACCAGAGTACATCCAAATAATCACAGAGGTAATGTTTTAATTTAAAAGGTTTCTTTTGGGCTTTCCAGGGCGTAGTGTGTTACACACCCACAGCTTAACATTTCAGTACATAATTGACTTTGTCAGCAACGCTGAAACTCTGTTTTATAAAAACACACACACAGTGATAGATCTGCGTTGCAGGAAAATACTGCAGCCAAAAATTCAAGACCCCCCTCACTACAGCCCTTTTTTATTTCACCTGACAGAACTGATTAAATATGCTTTCTGAATATGATTTGTTTTTACTCAGCAATTCTTGGTGTTTAAAACAAAGCATAACAAGTTATTGACATTATTCTACAATGCTGTCAACCGTTATGCACACATCTACAGATCTTGCTGTTTTTCAGCATTTACTCAAGAAAAAGGGCTTTTTCTGATGTAAGGATATTAAGGACTCTGCTCTAGGAACTGTTGAAACGTAGCAGGCTTGAACTGTGTACCTGGTAGGCACACAGCAGGGATCTCAAAGTCCCTCCTTGAGGGCCACAATCCAGTCGGGTTTTCAGGATTTCCCCAATGAATATGCATTGAAAGCAGTGCATGCACATAGATCTCATGCATATTTATTGGGGAAATCCTGAAAACCCGACTGGATTGCGGCCCTCAAGGAGGGACTTTGAGACCCCTGGCACACAGCAACCTAGAAGAGTGTTCTGAGGAGGACATTCCTAATATTTAATTTTAATTTATAAATTTTGGAACTTCATAAAAGTAGCAAAATGAAACTTTACCGTTAACAGTCTAACTCATCGCAAGTTGTGCTGCAAATGTTGATCTAGTCCCTCACTATAGAGAAGGTGCTACGCTGCAAATAAAAGTGCAGATTTCATGAACTGAGGTTGGTTAATTATCATATCTGGAAGTGTTCCAAGGGTCCTTACATAGAGTACCACTTGTCTCCAGAGGTACTCCAACTGAAGTGCATTGTACCAAGTAAGAATGGAAAACTACTACTACCGTACTACTATTTATTATTTCTATAGTGCTGAAAGGCGTACACATCGCTGTACATTTTAACATACAGTAGATAGTCCCTGCTCAGAAGAGCTTATAATCTAATTTAGACAGGACATTTCGGGGTTGGGGAGGTTATAGTGGGTATAGGTATCTGACAGCAGTGAGGGGGAGTTGAAGAGTTGAAAGCAATTTCAAAAAAGTGGGTCTTTAGTTTGGATTTGAACACTGCCAGGGACGGAGCACAAGGTATTGATTCAGGCAACCTGTTCCAGGCATACGGCGTCTGCCTGGAAGAAGGGACGGAGTCTGGAGTTGGCAGTGGAAGAGAAGGGTACAGATAAGAGGGGCTTGCCCAATAAGCGGAGATCACAGGGGGGAGCATAGGGGGAGATGAGGACTGCAGGGTCTATCTATTCTGCCCAGTTTTCTTTCTTGTTACAATACTATAGACACCCCCCACCATAATATCCAGTTTTACATTCACATCTTTACAGCTGATTGCCTGTATTTATCATCCTTTCTCTTGAATTCTATTACTTTTTGTTGCCTGCATCACATGAAGTGGGAGGTTGTTCCTTAATGCCTCCTATGAAGAAAGATTTCCAGAGATGACTCTGAGTATGCCTTCTTTGAGCTGCATATTGTGACATTTTATTGTAGAACTTCCTTTCCACTGAAAAATATGTATTCTGGGCAGTATTTATGTCTTTAGGGTGCATGAATGCTTTTGCAATGTCCATCTCTCTCTCCCCTTTCCTCTAGAACAGTGGTCTCAAACTCAAACCCTTTGCAGGGCCACATTTAGGATTTCTAGGTACTTGGAGGGCTTCAGAAAAAATCTTTAATGTCTTATTAAAGAAATGACAATTTTGCATGAGGTAAAACTCTTTATAATTTATAAATCTTTCCTTTTGGCTAAATCTTAATAATAATATTGTAATTTATAGCTAAAGAGACATATGATCAAGAAACGGTTTTATTTTACTTTTGTGATTATGATAAACATACCAAGGGTCTCAAAATAGTACCTGGTGGGCCGCGAGTTTGAGACCACTGCTCTAGAACATACCCATTTAGGTCCTTACAGGGATCACTTACTTACAAAACACACTAATGTTGTCAATGTTATTTACCACAGGGTCCATTGTAATGCAATGAGACATGTGGCAAATAACATGCATTACAATTTTTTTTAAAAGGTTTGAATCGTTACTATAAAAATAAGGACCGATGACAAGTGGACACGTGAAGCTTAAGACAATGAAATGCTTTAGCCTTGAGGGGTGTCACTGAGGTTCTTGGATAAAAGTAGATAATACTTGGGAATTTTTTGAATGGTACAAAAACTGATACAAAATCTCGAGTTAAACGGTGAGCCTAGGGGTGGCAACCAGGGCAAATGCCCTTAGCCCCCATGCCACAGGGGCCCCCAAACCCACCTCTACTGTAATACTCTTTATAAAGGCCTTAAGGTAAAAGACCTCCACCTCTTACAAATCAAACAAAACACAACCATCAAGCTCATTACAAGGCACAGGAAATATAATCGTGTCACTCCACTGCTCAAATCTGCTCTTTGACTGTCCATCTCCCATTGAATAACATACAATTACTAGTTTTTCAATATCCATAATTCTGGGGAACTCCTATTCCTCTCTCCTTGCCTGACTCCCTACTGCCCTTCCAGACCACTCCACAGCATTCTTCGTAGACTGGCCACACAGACATCTCAGCAGCAATGAACTTCACGTAAAAGATCCCAGGTACACATCTCACCATAAACCTCTTATATTGTTTGGTGAGCCCTCTAAAACTCATTGAAAACTTTACTGTATCTTCCTTTACGTCACAACAATAGCCCTTATGCCTGCACATATAATCTTTATGTAGGTATAATGGGTTTTGAAGGGCTCACATGTTTCACTAGAAGTGTACTAGGTAGACTGGTATATGGGCCTGAGGCCTGGATGCACAAAAATCATCATTAAAATCCTGTGGGTCACTGTGGGGGCCAATAAATTGTCCGATTTGATAACAGCGATTGATAGAAACATAGAAAAATGATGGCAGAAAAGGGCCATAGCCCATCAAGTCTGCCCACTCTAAAGATCCACCCCCCTCGACTTTACCCCCCCCTAGAGATCCCACATGGGTGTCCCATTTACTTTTAAAATCTGGCACGCTGCTGGCCTCAATCATGTGCAGTGGAAGTTCATTCCAATGATCAACTACCCTTTCGGTGAAGAAATACTTCCTGGTGTCACCATGAAATTTCCCGCCCCTGATTTTTGGCGGATGCCCTCTTGTGGCCGAGGGTCTTTTAAGAAAGAAGATATCATCTTCCACCTTGATACAGCCCGTGATATATTTAAACGTCTCAATCATAACTACTCTCTCTCTACGTTCCTCGAGTGAATACAGCTGCAATTTATTCAGCCTTTCCTCATACGGGAGATCCCTGAGCCCCGAGACCATCCTGGTGGCCATTCATTGAACTGACTCAACTCTCAGCACATCTTTTTGGTAATGTGGCCTCCAGAATTGTACACAATATTCCAGATGAGGTCTCACCATGGATCTGTACAACGGCATGATGACTTCGGGTTTCCGGCTGACAAAGCTTCTACGGATACAACCCATCATTTGTCTAGCCTTTGATGAAGCCTTCTCCACTTGATTGGCAGTTTTCATGTCTTCACTAATTATCACTCCTAAATCACGTTCTGCTTTAGTCTTAGCTAAGGTTTCCCCATTTAGTGTGTAAGTTCTGCACGGATTTCTGCTGCCAAGGTGCATGACCTTACATTTTTTAGCATTGAAGCTTAGCTGCCAAGTTGAGGACCAATGTTCCAATAGAAGTAGGTCCTGCGTCATACTGTCGGGCAAAGTGCTTTTACTTACTATATTGCATAGTTTGGCGTCATCAACGAACAATGTTATTTTACCTTTAAGCCCTTGAGTCAGGTCCCCTACGAATATGTTGAATAGGATTGGGCCCAAGACCGAGCCCTGCGGCACTCCACTGGTCACCTCCGACAATTTCGCCTGCAAATGAGTTTCCTGGCATTCCTGGCCATCTGATCAGTCATTGGAGAATGAGTGGCAGGGGAAGTCCTATAGCAGATTCCTGCTTCTCTGCTGTTTAGGGCAGGAAGAGTAGGTTGTTTTTTTTTTAATGGGCATAGAGGTCAGGGGTTTATGGGAGGTCCCGGCAGCAGAAGAGATTGGGCATCCCTGTTCCATATTTTCATCTGATGGGTACAGGGTTGTGAGGGGAGTTTCAGAGGTTCGGGGGCGTCAGGGGTTCACAAGGGGTTCTGGTGGCAGGAGGATGTGGGCATCCCCTCCTGTTGCTCTTTAATTTAAAGGTGGGGGAGGGGGGGTCAGGGGTGTGGGAGGTCTAGATGACTGAAGCAGGAGGGAATGGGCTTCCCTCTTGCCAAATTTTTTTTTTTTTTAAGTTTGGGGCTGTCATTGAGAGAGGGGCTGTCGTTGGGGGGGGGGGGGAGGGGGTGCATCACAACTTTTTTTTTAACCTGCACCTTCAGAGATTTCAGAGCATTAAAATCCGACACTTTATTTAGTGCATCATGTGGGCATCGATCAGAGTTTTCATTTTACTATTGATAAGGTCGTTGTAGTATATTTACATACGAATATCGGAGGCTGCTACAAACCACAGATAAGATCAGGATTTGCTGTTTGGGAATTGATAGAGGCAATATTTCATCATTCGCTAAACATACGGTGAATTTTGTGCTTATGTGCCTGTCTCTCCATCTCTATAGTCCATTTCACCAACCACTAGGCTACTCTAGGACCCTGCTAGCTGCTCTAATATGACTGGCCATAATATCTGAAGATGTCATACATGCTGGTATGTATTGTTTCTTTCACATGTTTGGGTAGTGGGAGGGGATCGGTGACCACTGGGGGAGTAAGGAGGGGGGTTCATGCCTTAGTTCCTCTAGTTGTCATCTGGTCATCTTGGGCACCTTTTTGGTACTTGTTCATTATTGAAACTGGTCTAGTCTAAAACATCGATGAAAACAAAAACAAAAAACTATGGATACAGATGTTCTGGAGATAATTTATTAAACACTGACATAAAAAACATGAAAATTCAATTTAAAAAGTACAATGATAAAAATTACAGTGATAAAAATCCAACCGGACCCTACATGGTCCGTGTTTCGGCGAACACGCCTTCCTTAGGGGTCCAATGGTTTGCAAACTCACATATAAAGAATTGGACTGAAAACAGCTTGTCTGCGGTGTTCTTTTCTCACATGTTTAAAGACAGTAGACTTTTTCAGTCCAATTCTTTATATGTGAGTTTGCAAACCATTGGTTCCCTGAGGAAGGCGTGTTCACCGAAACATGGATCGTGTAGGGGCCGGTTGGATTTTTATCACTGTATTTTTTATCATTGTACTTTTTTAATTGAATTTTCATGTTTTTATATGTCAGTGTTTAATAAATTATCTCCAGAACATCTGTATCCACAGTTTTTTGTTTTTGCTTTCATCGATCGATTGTTTTCACTGTGGATTATTGGGTCTCCCCATTTTTCTTTGTTGTGCTAGCCTAAAACATCCAATTTTTGCCCAGGCTGTTTTCTACAATGTTCCATTATTGCAGAAAAACATCCAAATCATAAGCCTACCCTAATCCCACCCAAACCACGCCTTCAATATGCGTCCTTGAGGTTTCCATGCACTGCAATCAAACTGCATGGAAAAGCGCCTAAAATATGGATTTTGAAAATAGTGATTTGGACGTTTTAGCAAGTAAAAACCCTCCAAATGCTACTTTATGTCATTTTTTGGATGTTTTTTCTTTTGAAAATGAGCCCCATTGTATTTGTATGGGGGAAAGGGGAAGAAATCATGTTAAAAGACAATTTTAATCCTAAAACCTCTGTCTGTTGATTTGAAGAAAGAGTCTATGTGGTCTCAAAAGCATACATTCTACAATATTTTTGGATTTCAGTTCAATAACAGATATCACAGCCTGAACTGCTGGCTTTGATTGAATGTTTCCATTGATTTATGCGGGTCTTACAGATCCTTTCATTCCTATTAAACTGCAGCTATACTTTGCTTATAATATCATGAATTTATTCTTGTTCAAAATGTTTGTATATGACAAAGAAGGACCTATCACCTTTCTTAATACTCAGTATCACAGTGCCATATGTTTCCTATATTGAAATGAGAGTAGAACATAGGTTAGGTCTTGGTGGTTTTGTTGCGGGACTAGCTACAGGAATTCTGGCAGGTGGTGGCTGGGTGGGGTGAGGGTTGTCACAGCTATAATGCTGGGCATTTTTGACTCCGACTCAGTGAATGACAATAAGCTAGAGATGCCTGCATATTTATACATGGAAACAGAGAATACGATGGCAGATGATAACCATAAGACTCAGCTGTTACTTGCAAATGCACTATAGGCATTCAAGGGACTCGTATGTCAGATTGTGTTGTCTGGGCACTGTTGACATTCATCCTGCGCTCTTTGACATCCTAAACAGCAGTGTTTTGAGAAAAGGCAAGACAAATGAGTGGCTGCGCTCGTTTCGGCTTCTAAGTATGGCTATAGCACTTACCTGCACCCTTTTAAAATAATGCATTTACTTGTGTTAGGTGATACTTTTCTAGGCACTTATGCACATAAGGTACACATAATTGCATGTCTCCGTTTATACAATTGCCTTTTAAAATACTCACTGGCATGCAGGGCCTTGAATGTTCCCTGCCATTTCAAACATGTATTGGAGGTTCATAGTCAGTGGCGCGCAAGACACCAGCGCGCTGGCAATTCAGCGAAGAAAAAAGCGCGCCGCTGAAAAACTTGTTTTTAAAGACCACCGACAGGGGTCTGGGGGGATCCCCCCCACTTTAATGCATAGTGTTCGCGTTGCCGTTGGGGGGGGGGGAGGTGTGGGGGTTGCAACCCCCCAGATTGTAGAGGAATGGAACTTTTTCCGATTTTTTCAGGAAAAGTTCCGTTTTCTGTACAATGTGGGGGGTGCACCCCCCACACCCCCTCCAACGGCAGCGCAAACACTATGCATTAAACCCCACGCCCTCGTCGGAGCTCTTTAAAAATACGTTTTTCGGCTGCTTTCGGCGGCGCGCTTCTTTCTTGCGCTGAATTGTCGGTGCGCTGGTGTCTGGCACGCAATTATCCCATCACCTTATTGGAAGGAATTGTTGCAATGCATTGGGTTCTTTTCCATTCTAAGCATTAAAAGACAATAGGTACACAGCAATACAGATAATTTTGTATTATTTTGACATTGGAACAGATATAATTCAGCATTCATATCACAAAACAACATATTGTGTATCAAGATGGATAGATCATGCCACTGACTCATGGCAACATTTTGTGGTCCTTAGAAAATAATATTTAGCACACCTTAGTGAAAGGCCCCCACAGTGAGGAATCCACCCAGTGATGTTTCATGGCAGAGTACAGGAGTGGTTTGCCATTGCCTTCTCTTGTGGCTCCACTATGTTGCTGCTGCCAAACATGGGGCCTTCAACCTACAGCTGGTTCCCAGGTGGTCTCCCACCTAGGTACCAATCAGGCCTGACCCTGCTTAGCTTCAGATAGTAAGAGTGGACTTACTCAGGGCAGCCAGGCCGTAGGTGGACATTAAAACCTTGAGCAAAATATAGAGATTCGTGTATTATTTGTCTCATAGACACAAAGGGGTAAATTCAAGAAAGAGTGACTACAGTTAAGTAGGTGCTACACATTTTGGCACTAAGCAGCAATTCTCTAATGCAAATTCAATGCTAGAGGCCGACCAAATATCAGTTTTGGTTTTGGTGCTGAAACCGACTCAGAATCCTATTTTGGTCTTTAATTCAGCCATACACATGCCATGGTAAACTACTGGAGATATGTGTTTATTGCTGTTCATTTGATTCTTTAAGCTGTCTTAAATATTTTGGTGCATGTAATATTGATTTAGCACATATTTAACCTATGAACTGACACATATAAAATAAATTTAATAGTAACTTAGTAAATGATGGCAGATAAAGACTTAGCGGTCCATCCAGCTGCCTAATAGTCACACACATTATTAATTCATAATTATATTGTCTCTCTTTGACATTTCTGAGACATAGACCATATAAGTCCCCCCGGTACTGTCTTTAGGTTCTAACTACTGGAGTTCCGTCAAAGCCCACTTCAGCCTACCCAAACCTTCTTGTCATTTGCAGGCACAGACCACAAAAGTCTGTCTGGACCTGCCCTCATGTTCCAAATTACTAGAGTTTCTTTCAAAACCCTCTTCAGCCCATCCTAAACCGAATTGCCATATACAGACCGTGCAAGTCTGTCCAGTACCAGCTTTAGGTCTTCACAGCTGGCATTGCCATCTAAGCACCCTGTGACATATCAAATACACATGCAACCATTTAAGTTTTTTTTTGTTGGTTTCTTTTTTACATGCATTAAAAAGTTTTTATTAGCATGAATGTGTGAAACAAAAACATCCAAAAATCATGAAAAGAAAACCAAGACATTAAAAAAACCCCTAGTGCACATCTCTAGTATTTAGGTCTTTACTGACATACAGGTAGTAGAATGGATGTGGCAGAGAAGGTGTCAGGAGACTGGCAGAAGTGGAAGAAATGAAAGCAGAATCCTCCGTTTTATTAGATGACTACTGGCGATGCGGGATGGATGACACATTAATGTCAGATAATATTCCATTGCATACTGTCACTAACCACCCCACCTCCCACACACACACAGACTTTATGAAGCCACGTTATCTGTTATTTGTTTGTTCTCCATTTTGGTACTTTTTCACTCAGAGGATCACAAGATGACTGTGATTTAGGGTCTCTTTGCTAAGTTGTATTAAGCAGTTTAGTGGCGGTTTTACATGTTAGTGTGGACCTGTGCTAATGGCTGGCACATGTTAAAATGAAAACAATAGAATTGACCCAATGATCTCCACAGACAAATCCAAGAAGAAACAAAAAAACAATGTGGAGAAATGATGTTCCTGAGATGGACTTTATTAATATTAAAATAATATTAAAACTTGGCAAGCCACATAAAAACCTCTAGGACGCAGTCCGCTGAAAAGCTTTGGACCCTGGACCCAACACAGTCTGTGTTTCGACAGAATGTCTTCTTCAGGGGTCCTATGAAGTCCTATGGTAAAGATAAAAATGCCAGTCAGAAATAAACTGTTTTGTAGAAGCTGTGTGCAGGACAGGGGCTCAAAAAGCCGAGCAACTGCAATAAAATTCCTGCTCTAAGTAGGATCAGGTCATAGGCGTGACAAGGGCTCAGCAGAGGCAAAGTCAGCTGTAACAATTAGTGTGCGGGTGGATGCAGGGTGCTAGTTGTCACAACTGCTAAATGTGTGACTGCACTTAATGCCATTCTCACCACCAGCACTCTGGTAGCATGGCTCCCGATCCATCTGCAAAAAAATACAGAAAGCCACAGCAGTGGATATGGCTGCAGTAAGGCAACCTCTTCTCTCCCCTCTGCCCCCCAGCTAATACCACTCTATAAGATCCCTGCTGAGATGCAATGCTCCTCCAGCAGAAGCCTCCCTCCCAAAATCAAAGCCCCCTAAGAACATAAGACTGGGTAAAACATAAGACTGGGTAAAACCAATGATCAATCTAGCCCAGTATCCTGTCTTCACAGAGGCCAATCCAAGTCACAAGTACTTGGGAAAACTCAAATAGTATCAGCATTTCATGCCACCGATCTAGGGCAAGCAGACCCCATACCAATAGCAAATACCCCCCCCCCCCCAAGCAGACTCCATCCCCAACCTCATCCTCAGACCATGACTCCCTAGGATTTATACAGGGGTGTCCTGGTAATCTAGTGGTAGTCTGCTAGTGGTTCTCTCTCTGATGCCATTCTGTCTGGTTCCAGCTTTCAAAATGGAGCTGTTGGACCCAAATCCTATTGGTAATCTTGCAGTACTACTGCTAGGGGTTATCCTTACATATCTGCTCTTGAATTATCTCTTTCCCATTCAACCAACCGCTTCTATGAAGTGATCCCCATTCCTAATGTTTTATCCTCTCCCTCCATTTTTCATTCAATCTTTTTTTTTTCTCTTTTTTCCCTCCTTTCTTCCTCATCTACTATGTAACTTTACCCCTCCCCTTCTCCTTTATCCTCACTCTCAAGTATGTCCTGTCTATGTCATTAATTGTACACCTCTACTACTTCTCTTTATAAGTGCTACAATCTTTTATTTCTATTTTTAATATTTTATTGTAAACCGGCTAGATACCAGTTGATGGTCGGTATATTAAAAATTAATAAACTTAAAACTAGTGATTGCTCTTATGTGGAAGAATGACTTCCTACTGAGCCTAGTGGTAGGGGTCATTGATGCCAATTTGAAACCAGGAGCCAGAAGGGGTTGTATCAGAGGGGGACTACTCTGAGTCCTGTCCCATGCCACTAGGCTATTAAAGTACCCCCAGGTAAATTCTAGGGAGGGCAGGGATTAAGGAGAGGGTTAGGGTTTGCTATCAGAGCAGTTTGCTGTCAGGAGGGCTGATGTGAAGGAAGTATGTGTTGGGGGACTAATAATAGGGTGTTTCTTGCATTTAGTACACTTCACCTTAAGTTTTGCAGTTAAGCTATGGTAAATGCAAAACCTGTTGCACTTTAGTAAACAGACCCCCTTAGAGAGGCAAAATACAGTTATGTAAAGGCTGAGGATTTCAAAGTATATGTGGAAAATCAGTTTTGAGCGCCTAATATTTTTCCTTGCCATAAAACATTGGAAGAGGATCTTGTGAGACTGGAAGACTGGGCATCAAAATGTCAGATGACGTTTAACGTGAGCAACTGCAAAGTGATGCATGTGGGAAAGAGGAACCCGAACTAGAGCTATGTGATGCTGGGTTCTATGTTAGGAGTCACTGCCCAGGAATAGGATCTAGGTGTCATTGTTGAAGATACATTGAAACTCTCAGCTCAATATGTGGCAGTGGCAGCGGCAGCTAAGAAAGTAGAATGTTTGGAATTATCAGGAAAGGAATGGAAAACAAAGATGAAAATGTTATAATGTCCTTGTATCACTTCATGGTATGGCTGCACCTTGAATACTATGTGCAGTTCTAGTCGCTGTATCTCCAAAAAGATATAGTGGAATTGGAAAAGGTACAAAGAAGGGCAACGAAAATGATATAAGGGATGGGACGACTTCCCTATGAGGGAAAGCTAAAGTGGCTAGATCTCTTCAGCATGGAGAAGAGACAGTTCAGGAGGGTTAGGATAGAGGTCTATAAAATAATGAGTGGAGTGGAAAGGGTAACTGTGAATTTCTTGTTCACTCTTTCCCAAAATACTAGGACTAGGGGGCATCTGATGAAGCTTCTAAATAGTAGATGTAAAACAAATTGGAGAAAATATTTTTTCACACAATGTGTAATTAAACTCTGGAATTTGTTGCTGGAGAATGTGGTGAAATCAGTTAGCTTAGCGGGGTTTAAAAAAGGTTTGGCTAATTTCCTTAAAAAAAAGTCCATAGGCCATTATTGAGTTGGCTTGGGGAAATCCATTGCTTATTCCTAGCATAAACAGCATAAAATCTGTTTTATTACTTAGGATCTAGATAGGTACTTGGCACCTGGCTTGGCCATTGTTGGAAACAGGATACTGAGCTTGATGGACCTTTGGTCTATCCCAGTATCACAATTCTTATATTCTTATCCACTATTTATGCTTTGGTCATGTTCTTTATCTTTTTAGCGCCCTTTGCTGTACCTTTTTTACATTGTAGATCTGCCTTATCTCTTTCAAGATCAGATGGTCTTACCTGCATACAACACTCAAAGTTGGTCATATTAAAGATCTATAGGCAAGCATTATAAGATTTTTAATTTTAGTCTCTAGTTATTCCCTAAAAATTCCTATTATTCTATTTGCTTTTTGACCACTTCTGCATATCGAGCTGAGGACTTGTACATATTGTCAATAATGATTCTGATTGTAGAAATGAATAAAGAATTGTTCTTGTACAGATGGAATAAAAACTGCCCACATTTACAATACCAATATCCATCCTCCCAAAGTGTGTTGACATGTACAGAACAAGAATTAAGTACCATTTGTAGCAATAGGGAAAAGTAAAGGGCCAAAGCAGGATCCTCTGATGCCATCTAAATGGTATTGCAAAGATGCTACAAGGCCTATTAGAGTGGCTGTCATGATGTCTGAGTTTTCAAGTTTATTATTCATTTGATAAACCATGTATCAGTAATTTATCTAGACGGTCTACAATCATTAAGGAATAGGAACATGTATAAAACATTCCTTTTTAAAGCTTCATTTAGCCTCTAAAATTTTTCCTTTTACAAGATCATTTACAACTTCAGTATTTTAAACCCAACCCTAGTGTCTTACCCCTCCCCTAGCTACGTTCTTTTTTCTTCTTTTAAGATATAAAATATTGTAACTTTTTCCCTTTCGTTTTTACCAAAATATTCCAGTATTGTCCATAATGTCTGTATTGCTAGTTTAATGTATGTATTGTCAGTTTAATATTCCCCTGTTTACTTATTTAATGTAATAATGTTAATTTAATTTTAATGTTTTATCCCAATTATATATTTATGTAATTCGCTTAGAAATATTAAACGAATCATCAAATTTAAATAAAACTTAAACTTGAAACTATAAAAATAATATCCACATACAAATAATTAAAATTTGACATGATTGGGGGGTTACGGGACCAATAAGACTAACTGGACAGGAGGGAAGAAAAACAATAGGCAGTGAAAAATACATCGAGATAAAAAAAATTAAAGTGAGGGAGGGGAGAAGGATAGCGTAAGCACTAACACATGCTTTCTACAGCTTACAATATCTTACCGCATGGCGAGTTCAGGCATCCCACAGTAACTGCAGCACTGACGTGCCATCTACATGCAAAAAAAAAAAAAAAAAAATTGATTTAATTTTTTAGTGCTGGGGAGGAGATTGGCATATTCTGTGCTAATCACTTAGCGCAGCTACATTTCCATGTGCTAATTGATTAGCACATGTGTGGTGCATGAGTGCTTAGGGCCTGATTCTAAAAACAGTACTTGGGAGTTAGCTGGCTTAATTGGCGCAATAATTGACTGCACTAATTAAAAAAAAAAAAAAAACACCTAATTTTTTTAAAAATGGAGGTGCCTAAGGGTGCCTCCCAAAAAAGCCGCTATTATCCCACCTAGTGCCTAATGCCACTATAGGCATGGTTAACGGCAGAAGTGGTGTTAGGCATCGTAAGACACTTCTGTAGGTGCAGTTCTTATGAAAGGTAGGTGCCAGAATTGTAGGCGCTGGAAAAGTAGTCTTTTAAAACCCTGGCCTACGTTTCCAGTGCCTACCTTTCATGTAGCCACAATTCTGCAAATGGCGCTGTTGCAAGATTGGCATCATGGCACCGTTTACAGAATCCAAAGCTTACTGCCTACAAAATAGGTGGTGGTAGGGGCTCATGCTCTAATGGCCAAATGTTAATGGGGAAATTAGCATGTGGCCCTTAATAGAAAATATTGGAAATTTGTCCATTTTACCTATGCAGATAAAGTCCCTTAACGTGTGGAAATAACCCATGCATGCATGCATGAGCTAAAATATGTGTTATGCCTTGGGATCTCACCAGGTATTTGTGATCTGGGTTGGCCACTTATAGAAACAAGAGGGTGGTAGATGCCTGGAATGCACTCCCGAGAGAAGTGGTGGAGATGAAAACTGTGACGGAGTTCAAAAAAGCGTGGGATGAACACAGAGGATTTAGAATCAGAAAAGAATAGTAAATATTGAAGAACTAAGGCCAGTACTGGATAAACTTGCACGGTCTGTGTCTGTATATGGCCGTTGATGATGGGCTGGCGAGGGTTTCAATGGCTGGGAGGGTGTTGATGGGCTGGAGTTGGAACCTTAGAACAGTACCAGGCAGAGCTTTGGATTCTTGCCCAGAAATAGCTATGAAGAAGAAAAAAAAAATAAACCCAACAAATTTTTAGATTGAATCAGGTTGGGCAGACTAGATGGACCATTTGGGTCTTTATCTGCCGTCATCTACTATGTTACTATGTATGATACCGGACTTGATGGACCTTCGGTATGTCAGAGTATGGACACTCTTACGTTCTTATGTTCTAAGGCTGATTTTTGCCACACTTTGGTGAAAGGGCCTCTCATTCTAAAGAAAGTGGTGAAAGCCATATACAGTGCCAAGCAGGAAATCCAAGAGTGATTTACTCCTATTACCTTTTTACCTTTTTCTCAGAATGTATACACATATGGAAGCCAGATTGACCCAACTTGAAGATGGTATAATTGAAGCCAAAAGAGATTTCAAATATACTGTTGAACTGAGAAGAGATTTGGACTATGTGAATAATCACAGCAGACTATACATCTGCTGGAATTACCAGAAATCTCAGAAGGTATTATTCTGATTGGCTTCACTGAACACTTGATATCTGACCTTCTGGATATTTAATTTAGCCAAGATTTTGGAGGTAGAAAATGCGTACTTTATCCTCTTTCATTTACACTCTCCATTAAAAAAATATTCAGGTCTTTTTGTATTTGCTCTCCACAAGCTCTCTAAATCCTAATAACTGCTAAATTCAAACCACCTGAAGATGCCAAGCTAGATTATAGTTCTTGACCATGCTAAATTGATTGCCATGCATCATAAGCAATTTCTGGCATTCAGCCTTCAACACAAGAACATTGGGAACTTGCTTCGGCATTTTCTATCCTGCATAGATGCAAGTACAAAACTACAGTAGCTTGAAGAAGTTTCTCGCTGACTGCTCAGCTGTATCAATGAAATAGCACTGTGGAATCGTCAATTGTTGGAATTTTCTGTTCATTCCATGGTCAGATGCCTCACAGGGCCTGTATTCTTGCTTCTCACGTCTGAATCTGTTTATTGTTGATCTAATGAATATTATCTGTTTTTTAGCTTAATTCTCTGCTCAAGGCTCCTTTTACTAAGGTGCGCTAGCATTTTTAGCGCACGCAATCCCCCGCGCTAAACAGAAAAACGAACGCCAGCTCTATGGTGGCGTTAGTGTCTAGCGCGCAAGCTTAAACCGCTAGCGCACTTTAGTAAAAGGAGCCCTCAGTTGCTTTTGTGTAACATTGATATGCTTGATTTTCTGTTTATGATTAACCCATGAATAAATGGTTTTATTTGTGAATGTGGGCGGTATGATTTTTCTGAATTAATGTAACCAATTATTTATGCCGAGGTCTTTCATTGGACAGGCAACTCCACAAGTCACATTGCAGATAAACTGCCACTTTGTTGGTTCCTCTTTTCATTATTTCAAATTAGAAACAGAAGAGCAAGAGATTGAAGATAATGCAGGAAATCCAAAAACATAAGTAGATAAAGACAAATGGAAACAATAAATAAATATTTAATGACAATGGTAACATTTGTTGTAATATTATAATAAATGACTAATTATGGTATAAAATATCACCAAAAATAACATCATTCAATAATAAATGGCATAATTTCCAGTATATCAGTTCAAAAGTCACTTTAATATGCACCCTAAGTATAAAGGAACAAAATAAAAGGTGTGATGGACTATCAATAAAGGTGGAAGAACCACCAATATTAGATTGGTTATATACCATTTGCCATAATGTTTCATAATATGTAAATACAGTATTATAGGTAAAAACTGTTTTGATTGTAGCCACAGAAAGGGAAAGGGATTGAGACTTGTGTACTGCCTTTTTGTAGTTATACAACCACACTCAAAGCGGTTCACATACAGGTAACATAAGAACATAAGAATTGCTGCTGCTGGGTCAGACCAGTGGTCCATCGTGCCCAACAGTCTGCTCACGTGGCGGTCCCTAGGTCAAGGACCTGAGCCCTAACTGAGACTAGCCTTATCTGTGTACGTTCCAGTTCAGCAGGAACTTGTCTAACTTTGTCTTGAATCCCTGGAGGGTGTTTTCCCCTATAACAGCCTCTGGAAGAGTGTTTCAGTTTTCCACCACTCTCTGGGTGAAGAAGATCTTCCTTACATTTGTACGGAATCTATCCCCTTTTAACTTTAGAAAGTGCCCTCTCGTTCTCCCTACCTTGGAGAGGGAGAACAACCTGTCTTTATCTACCAAGTCTATTCCCTTCAGTATCTTGAATGTTTCGATCATGTCCCCTCTCAGTCTCCTCTTTTCAAGGGAGAAGAGGCTCAGTTTCTCTAATCTCTTACTGTACGGCAATTCCTCCAGCCCCCTAATCATTTTAGTAGCTCTTCTCTGGACCCTTTCGAGCAGTACCGTGTCCTTCTTCATGTACGGACGCAGTATTCCAGGTGGGGGCGTACCGTGGCCCGGTACAGCGGCATGATAACCTACTCCGATCTGCTCGTGATCCCCTTCTTAATCATTCCTAGCATTCTGTTCGCCCTTTTCACCGCCACCACGCATTGCGCGGATGACTTCATCGACTTGTTGACCAGTACTCCCAAGTCTCTTTCCTGGGAGGTTTCTCCGAGTACCGCACCAGACATCCTGTATTTGTGTATAAGATTTTTGTTACCGACATGCATCACCTTACACTTATCCATGTTAAACCTCATTTGCCAAGTCGCAGCCCATTTCTCGAGTTTGTTTATGTCACGTTGTAGGTCTTCACTATCCTTCTGTGTCTTCACAGCTCTGAATAACTTCGTATCGTCTGTAAATTTAATCACTTTGCTCGTCGTACCAATTTCCAAGTCATTTATAAATATGTTGAAGAGCACGGGTCCAAGCACCGAACCCTGCGGCACTTCAAGCATTTTCCCTATCTGTCCTGAAAAGGTAATATATCAAATCCCATCTTCCTTTCTTATGTTTTTTCTTTTTTTTTAATCCTCAGTCCATTTTGCCCTTACACCAAACTGCAGTTAAAAGTGGCTTTAACAGCCCTGCATGCTAAGGACATTTTTACCACAGGGATAAAATGGCAGCATTTCTTATTTTCCCACTCATGGCAACACAATGGGCTCCTTTTACTTAGGTGCACTAGCGGTTTTAGCGCACACGCGCGCTAGACACTAATGCATCCATAGAGCTTGCATTAGTATTTTTTGTTTAGTGCGTGGTTGTGCGTGCTAATCTTCAGCGCGCGCTAAAAACGCTTGCACACCTTAGTAAAAGGAACCAAATAATTTTCTCATTAGTGCCTACACAACAAAGAAAATAGGGAGACCCAATGATCCACAGTGAAAACAATCCACCAATGAAAACAAAAACAAAAACTGTGGATACAGATGTCCTGGAGATAATTTATTAAACAGGATAGTGAAAGATGTATACCAACAACTAAATATAACTAGATACAGCATAGGTCTATCGCGTTAAAGCACTCGTTTCGTGATGAAGCCCTTTGGTAGGGTGAAACGGGACCCGTTGAGAGCTAAGAGAGCTAATCAATAGAGATTTAATGATCTGAGACGGGGTAGTGCAATAAATTTAAGTGCAATATCTAAGATTATACACACAGCACTTTAAACTACAGCACCTTACTGCTTCAAATTTGCCGATAAGTATTTTTCTGCACTTTATATTTCATGATGCTATTTTGATGAGTACTGAGCACTTTAACATTTTCTCGTGTGCCATTTTTTCTAGCTTTGGCTTCTTGTACTTTTTGACTGGAGCACTCAAGCACTACCTGTTCTCAGCTAAAGATAAGTAACATATATTTTGGTTACTTGTGAGATAGTAGTATTAGAATAATTTATTAAATAATACACTTTATGAGTTTTAAGCATCTATAAAAAAATTAAAAATAGGATGGAGGTTTTTTGATCGATGAAAGAAAACTATTACCACAAGAATATAGGGAGAATACTTATGTGTTCCCTAAGTGGTTTATCTGAGATCTTTTCCTCCATTTAGGTTTATTCATTACCAACTTATTGCTGTATCTAGAAAATTTATTAAACACAGTGATAAAAATCCAACCGGACCCTACACCAATTCTTTATATGTGGGTTTGCAAACCATTGGACCCCTGAGGAAGGTGTGTTCGCCGAAACACGGACCGTGTAGGGTCCGGTTGGATTTTTATCACTGTATTTTTTATCATTGTACTTTTTTAATTGAGTTTTCATGGTTTTATATGTCAGTGTTTAATAAATTATCTCCAGAACATCTGTATCCAAGTTTTTGTTTTTGTTTTCATTAGGCCTACACAACAAGAGAAGCCACCTTGCTTGTAACTGCTGCCTCTCTTGAGATGTATGAAGGGAAATTCTTATTTATTTATGAAGTTTTAAGCAACAATAAGAAGAAATGAGAAAACACACATATAAAGGAAATATTGCATACAGGGATATCAAAAATTATAAAAAGAAAAAAAATCACTAGTGGGGGTAGGTGGGTGGGGGGCAGGAGCAAGATGGCGACCGACTGAATAGTCTCGCTTTTTCTCTACTCTTCTTTCTTTTGTTTTGGTTGCTGCAGCGTTTGATTTTCCATCCGTTAGAGGATGCCATTATGAAAGATTTCATAACAGACTGCTCTCATATCAAGCAGCTATTTGGGATTCTGTTCTTCGATGACTATTTTTTACTTCTACATCGTGTATGAATTTTAGAAAACAGTTATAAACTTACTTGTATCGCTGCCTGATGTTCAGCTTTCTTTAATTGTTAACTGCAAGGATCCACATGGTTTTGCGGTATACAAATGTTATGTTATGTTATGACACGAAGGGGGAAGGTGAGGGGAACCTTGCTGAACCCATCTACTACCTCACAGCAACCCATTACTTATTTTGTTATACCTTTGTGGGACACTTTTTTCGGAGGCTCCTTTGCTGAGCGGGGAGGGGAGAACTCCCCACTCCTGTGGAGGAAGTGTCATTGAGCCCACTTCCCTTACTCCATCGATATCGGGCTTGGAGTATATGGTGTCCCTGTAGGAACAAACATTGATTTGGCCGGTGTTCCAAATCCTCTGATGGTAGATGCGGGTCGGAAGCTACAGAAGCTGGTGAATGTGGGAAAGCCCTTAACGTTGGATCAGGCAAGATCAGGGAAAAGTGAGCTGCATGATTCAAGGGTTTTGCAGAAGGCTGGAACATACAGTTCCTGCTTAACATTGATAAATCTGAACATTGAAATGTTACGACTTTGTATTCTGTTGGACAATGGATAAAAGGAAACCATCTTAAATTAAATGTAGTGAAAATTTAGATATTGCTTTTATCAGGATTGCAAAGGATCTGGAGAATAGTTGATCTTCTGTTGTAAATATGGAACAAGCAATAGTCCAAAATGTTGATAGTGTGCCAGGGCTTGTGAGTCTGCTAGATGTGCAAGTGGAGAAGCTGGATAATCAGAGAGAGAATATGGAAGTGAAAATTGAAAATTTAGATCAGCAGATCATGCAGAACAAGGGCATGCAATGTGCAGGGCTCCCACTGTTAGTTACATATGTCCTTTCTGCTTTTATGCAACTGCAGTTATGTCAAGTCATTGGCTGGCTTAATTACAGGTGCATAAATGTAATGTGTGCCAATGTAGAGTTATGCTAGATTTTATAATATAATCTGTGTGCTCAGATGCAGTTATAGATTAAGCTCTTACCAAGAGACACTGGAGCACCTAAAAGAAGGTGCCTTCATTATGTTACATAACTCTAATAAATGCTTCAGGATTGAAGTCTACAAAATCCTGAGTGGTGTAGAACGGGTATAAGTGGATCAATTTTTTTATACTGCATCAAGATTTACAAAGACTAGGGGACACTCAATGAAGTTGCAGAGTAATACTTTTAAAACCAATAGGAGGAAATACTTTTTTCACTCAGAGACTAGTTAAGCTCTGGAATGCATCGCCAGAGGATATGGTAAGAGCAGTTAATGTAGCTGGTTTTAAAAAAGGTTTGAACAAGTTCCTGGAGGAAAAGTCCATAGTCTGCTGTTGAGACAGACATGGGACGGTAGCATGGAATGCTGCTACTATTTGGGTTTTTGCCAGGTACTTGTTACTTGGATTGGCCTCCACGAAGACAGGATACTGGGCTAGATGGGTCTGACCCAGTATGGCTATTCTTATTTTCTTGTGTTCATTAATACATCATGTGCTCTGGCAATGGGTATGCTCTGTGCTTCCCCCATGCCAGCCTACATAACCATGCAACCACAAATCAACAAAACAATACAAAAATCATTTGCGGTCATGAGAAAATTAAGGCAAGTTAGAAAATTCTTCGATAGAACACAATTCCAGCTCTTGGTCCAGTTCCTAGTCCTAGGTCTTCTAGACTACTGCAACATACTGCAACTACTGCAACTATCTTCCTTGCCCCGCAACCATGATAAAACAAGTACAAACAGTTCAAAACACAGCTCTAAGACTTATCTATTCACTGAGGAAACACGACCACATCACAGCGGCATACCTCGACTCTCACTGGCTCCCAATACAAGCAAGGGTACTATTCAAATTCTACTGCCTACTATTTAAAACCATAAATGGAGAAAGCCCAGCCTACCCAAACAATCGCCTAATCCAAACTACCTCAACCAGACATAGGAGAACCCACAAACCATTCACACATCCCTAAATCAGAGACGTCAAATGAAAAAAACTGTATGATGGCCTTCTAGCCACACAAGCAGCAAAACTAGACTACCAACTCTCCAATTTACTGATAATGACCCCAGACTACAAATCATTCAGAAAATAAATAAAAACCATGTTATTCAAGAAATCCTTGAAGACAAACTAACACCGCAAAACTCATCCCAATTCTCTGAAACAACCCGCTCTACTCTTCAATTCCTCTGGAAATGGCCAGATAACTCCTTTTGTAATCCGCTTTGAACTGCAAGGTAATGGCGGAATAGAAATCACTAATGCAATGTAATGTAATAAGACAGCTGATGTATGAACTGCTAGTCAGATGGTGGTTATTGGATTCAAACATAAGAGATGATTATAGATAGAGAGCAGAGAGGATCTATTTCTAATCTTGATATCTGTTTGGAGTGCCTTGTTCTCAGTATGATTCAATTGTCTCCCATTTACCCTTGTGTTTTGTTTCTTTTTTTGTGAATGAGAAAGTGTGAAGTCAATTGTGGTAAGGAAGATAGAAAAGTGATCAGGGTGGACAAGAAAAAGAGCAAGAAGGGTAGAGTAGGGATTAGAGAAGGGATATTGAGGCGAGAGTGGTGTCAGCAGCAGTGGAGAGGGCAGGAGTTGGAGAAAGGTGGGAAGAGCTAGGCAGACCGGTCATGGAGGTAGAGAGGGAGTGACACAGGGTAGTCAGGTAATACAGCAGGGATGGGTACTTTAGGAGATGCTAGGGAAAGGAAGGGCAGAAGTGGGACTGGGAGGTATTCATGAGGTTCCTAGGGGAAGGTTGCAAAATACAGTACAGAGAAAGGCAGCTGGTGTCTCCAAGTGAAGTTCTTGCCTATGGACAATGAGCTGATTCTTGAATTTCTTTTCTACAATTCTGAATTTTCAGCATCTGAAGCCAGCCATTTCTCCAACCTAGACATTAGTAGGAGAACTGGGAGTGCAGGTCTCTCATTCAGGCAGAAATCTGAAAGGATGGCTTAAGGCCAAGTTACTAAGATGCAATGACATGAGTAAGGCACTGAAAGAGGAGGTTCCTGCACCATAAGACTCCAGTAGAGGAGCATCTAAGAGAGAGGCTGAGCTCTAAATATTTTGAAGACCTTCTTCAATAACTGAACATGGTTATGTGGGGGGTGAATAAGAAAGTATATAGTTTGTGGCGGGGTGGAGAAAGGAGGACAACATCAAGTGGGAGACATAGAAACATGGACAAATGAAGGCAGATAAAGCCCATATGGCCTATCTAGTTTGCCCAACTGTGCCATACATTATCCCCTCTTCTTCTTTAAAGATCCAATGTACTTGTTCGAAGCTGTCTTGAATTCATATACACTCTTCGTCTCCACCACAATTACTGGGAGGTCATTCCAAGCATTCACCAACCTTTCTGTGAAAAAGTATTTTCTGAGGTTACTTCAGAATCGATCCCCTTTCACCTTCATCTTATGCTCCCTCATTCTAGAGCTTCCTCTCAATCGAAAGAGACTCACCTCATGTGCATTTATGCCACATTGTTATTTAAACATCTCTATCATATCTTCCCTCTTTAAGCTCATCTCCATACACCTTATGCTGAAGACCTTATGCTGAAGACCAATTACCAATTTTAGTAGCCTTCCTCTGGATTGACTCCACCCTGTTTATATCTTTTTGACAATGCGGTCTCTTGAAATGTACATAATATTCTAAATGAGGTTTCATCAGAGTCTTATACCTCCTTTCTCCTACTGGCAATTCCTCTCCTTATTCACCCAAGCATCCTTTTAGCTTATGCCGTTGTCTTTACAACCTGTTGAGCCACCTGAAGATCGTCACATACCATCACACTCAAGTCCCACTCCTCTTTTGTGCATAAAACTTCTTCACCCCCTAAACTGTACCATTTCCTTGGGTTTTTGCAAGACCTTGCATTTCTTAGCATTAAATCTTAGCTGACAAATTTTGAACCATTCCTCAAGCTTTGCTAGGTCCTTTTTCATGTTATTTACATTATCAGGGGTGTCTATTCTATTGCAGATTTTGGTATCATTCGCAATATCACTTACAAAAATGTTTAAAAAAAACAGGCCCAAGAGCCGAACCTTGAAGCACACCGCTGGTAACATCCCTTTCCTTACAGTGATCTTCATTGACTACTACCCTCTGTTGCCTTCTACTCAACCAGTTTCTGATCCAGTCTGGCACTTTGGGGCCTGTACCGAGGGCATACAGTTTATTTATTAGATGCCATGAGCAGGAAAATAAATCTTTAACCTAGCACATAGCTCTGAATGTTATGGATAGGCCTGGGATTTCCTTACAGGAAGTCAGAAGAGTATACCTAACCTCTACTGTTATTCTATCACAAATGAAGACTTTAAATAAGAGAAAATGTAATTTAAGAGCCTACTTATATTCCTTCTCAATCTAACAAAATGTACAAGGTGGATTATATCCAATAGAAGTCACAGATGCAGGCTCCATTTGCAACCTCATTCCCATATTCCTTGTCCTAGATAACCCAAGACCGGTACAGGAGCCAGCAGGGAAAGCCCCAATCAGCAGATTGCAGCTCCGAGCCGGCAGAGGAAGCCGCAAATCAGCTAAGCCAGCAGCTGGCATGAACCAACTATGCTGGCAGCCATTGTTCTCCCTTCTTCTGTCCCTCAGCTGATCACAGCTTTGGAGTCATAAGAATATAAAAATAGCCTTACTGGGTCAGACCAATGGTCCATTAAGCCCAGTAGACCATTCTCACGGAGGCCAATCCAGGTCACTAGTACCTGGCCAAAACCCAAGGTGTAGCAATAGTCCATGCTACCAATACAGGGCAAGCAGTGGCTTCCCTCATGTCTTTCTCAATAACAGACTATGGACTTTTTCTCCAGGAACTTGTCCAAACCTTTCTTAAAACCAGCTACGCTATTCGCTCTTATCACATCCTCTGGCAACGCGTTCCAGAGCTTAACTATTCTCTGAGTGAAAAAAAATTTCCTCCTATTGGTTTTAAGAGCACTTCCCTGTAACTTCGAGTGTCCCCTAGTCTTTGTAATTTTTGACGGAGTGAAAAATCGATCCACTTGTACCTGTTCTACTCCACTCAGGATTTTGTAGACTTCAATCATATCTCCCCTCAGCTGTCTCTTTTCCAAGCTGAAGAGTCCTAACCGTTTTAGCCTTTCCTCATACGAGAGGAGTTTCATCCCCTTTACCATCTTGGTCGCTCTTCTTTGAATCTTTTCTAGCGCCATCAGCTGGGCAGAGGGAAGTAGAATGGCAGCTAGCTGAAGGCTGGTATTATTTTTTTCATTTTTTAGAGGGGGCACAGCTGTTTTATATGTGTTCTATGAATGTACAACACACATACACAATTGGAGCTGCCAGAAAATTTCCCCTATAAAAAGGTATGTGGGGTTGGATGAGGGGTGGCATTCTCTTTAGTGCATCATATCATAAGGAGAGCTCATTGGAATACTAATGAGCTCCTTGTAATACATTTGCATAGGGTTCTCGGCAGCTGCTATGAGGATTGAGGATCGGTAGCAGCCATAGACAACCCTTTTGTGGATCAGAAGCTGTGTTTCAGTGCCAGTAAGACTGCTTTAGTGAGTCTTACTGGCACAGAATGCTTTTGAACATATGGACCTTTGTTCTATGAAGGTGCTAAGAATATGTATTCATTTGCACACACACTGGCATAGTAAGGGGGTGCGGGGGGGGGGGCGTCTGCCCCAAGTGTGGTCTTGTAAAGGGTGCAGGCACCCCTCCTTCCTGCACCCCTACTTCCTGGGTACACCGTGAAAAGCACAGAGGACAATGGCGTGCCGACAATCTCACGCCAACATTTGAGTACAGGACAAATGCATACTGCTGCTTCCGCCGCTTTGAGACCTTCCGTTTTAACCCCCCTCCCCCCCCCCCCCGACTACACTTAGAACTGCTCGCGCTCCCATTGGGGGAAGGGGAACCCCCCCCAGTGCCCTGAAAACTCCCATTCTCCTTCCTGTTTTCGCTCTTCGGGAGTTTTCAGTGTAGTGGGGTGTGTTTCCCCCACCCCCAACGGGAGCGCGAGAACGTCTAAGTGTAGTGGGGGATTCCGCCCCTCACACCCTCCCCTTAGAGCGCAAATGGAAGGCCTCAAAGCAGCGTAAACAGTGGCGAACATTTGTCTCGCACTCAAATGTCAGTGTGGGATTGTCGACGTGCCGTTGTCCTCTGCAGTCTTGATGCGTCACCCTTTCCTGAGCCCCCTGCCGCTCACGTGCGCCCCCTTCCTTTCCCTCATACCTCTTTCATTTTTCCTGCATGAGCAGCATCACGAACTTGCTGCCCGCGTTGGTGTCGCCTCTCTCTGATGTCGCTTCTGGGCTAGCTGACACGACGCTGGGCAGCAAATTTGTGCTGTTGCATATGCCTGGAAAATTAAAAAGGTATGGGGGAAGGGGGGGGCGTGCGTGGCAGGGGGTTAGGAGCAGGGGGGTAAAGAGGGTGGGTGAGGGGTGCTGCTTACCCTTGCTACACCACTGTGCACACATTCAGTTCTTTTGTTCATCTTAAACATTTTAATGCAAACAAACAAACAAAATGCATGTACATAAACTGATATATTAATAATAATAATAATTTATTTCTTATATACCGCCAAAGCCGTAGTAGTTTGAGGCGGTTTACAATAAAGAAGGGCTGGACAAACAGCGAAAATAGGTACAATCAGCGGAAGAAGATACAATTAAGAGGGCTGGACAAGCAGCGCATTTTTTTATTTTGAACAGGATACAGGTACAATATAATATAAGAAGGACAGGACAATCATTGAATGAGAGATGCTACAATTAAAGGGAAGCAGGATACAGGTACAAAATAATAATGGGGGTCATATGTAAGGGTGGGCAGGGAACAGGGGGGCGGTAGAGAGGTCATGGGAACATGGAGGGGTAGGGGAATTAGGTTATAAATCGGTTAAATCGGTTAGTTTTTTAATAATTTCCTGAAGTTAAGGTAGGATGAGCACGTTAGGTAAACAAATATGTGAAACAAAATGAGAAGAGCACTTGAAAATCAGTTTTTGGCCATGCATATCCCTAACAGGCACCTGCTGCCTATCCTGTGGAGCATGAGGAGGTGTGTGAATGTCTGGGGGGGGGGGACGGCTTATATTGTTGACCTTGTGTCAGCTAGTTGGCAGTGAGCAGCCTATTTTGCCAGGATATTCTGCAGCTCATGGTTACAGTAGCAGGCCGAGAGCCAGGGAAACCCAGTTAAACGCCCAATGCGGCTCCCTGTAGTCTTGGGCAAATCACTTAACCCTTCAACGACTGCAATCTTTCAGTGAAAGGAAAATACTTATTACTGTATATCATTCTGAATGCATCTCAGCTTGAGCTACCACTGAAAAAAAAAAAAAAAAAAAAAAAAAAAGGCATCACCTAAATCTCCCTGGCTGTTTCAGTAGGTTTGTCCCTGCCCTTAGGTCACATGAAGTCCTACAATTTTAACCCATTCTTTAGAGTCTTCATTCTCCTGATGCTGCTTCAGTTGCTGAGGTCTGAGGATATTGTAAATGCCTGTTAACATTATTGGTAGCTCTGCCTTTTGTGGGTTTTTTTTTTACCATGTTCTGCAAGGCAAAATAGTAAGGAAGGCAAATAGGTTGGCGATATGTATCAATACATGAGAGCTGACAATAAAAATGTCAGTATTCAGAGCAATTTGATATTGGCATGGTGACAAACATGTACTAGTGGTTATGTCATACTGATATGATTTATCCCTGGAGACAGACAGTAAATATGTTGATGTTGATAGCAATACAGTATTGCCATGGAGACAGACATTAACTATCTGTGAAATTTTTGAAGTGCATAGAAATTTGGAATTGATGGGGAGACGGTTTCTATGGAAATGAGCCTTGTAATGGGAAGCTTTTTTTTTTTTTTTTTTTAACAAATATAGAAATTTACTAACTATACGAAAGAAACATTAACACTGGCTTTTACAAAGCCGTGGTAAAGGTTTCTACCACGGGCCAGCGAGGTAAACGCTTTGGCATGCATAGAATTCTTGTGAGTATCAGAGCATTTACCTCGCCGGGCCGCGGTACAGACCTCTACTGCAGCTTTGTAAAAGGAGCCCTTAAGAGTGTGAGATGAAAAAGTTGAAAATTAAAGAGTTATGGAAATTTGGATGCCAAGAATAGAGCGTCTGCATCACAGTTAACAAATAAATAAAATGGTAATGCTTTACTATGATATCATTGGTGGAATTCAAAAGATAATTGTTTTCTATACAGCTAAGTAGATATTGATAGGGAATATTTAATAATTCCCATTTATTATATCCTCTTATTCTCACGGTGCACGATGAGGTGCAAATGGATAAAAGCTCCATCTACTTTAGCTATTTCCCTTAGTGCAATACTTAGGGCTCCTTTTATCAAGCCGCGCTAGCGGTTTAACGTATGTAATAGCGCGTGTTTAAACCGCCGGCCGTGTTAGCTGCTACCGCGTTCTCTTGAGCAGGCAGGTAGTTTTTGGCCAGCGTGGGGGTTAGCGCGTGATGAAAAGTCACACACATTAACCCCCACTAGTGCGGCTTGATAAAAGGAGCCCTTAGAGCTCCTTTTATCAAGCCGCTCTAGCGCTTTAACACATGTAATAGTGCACGTTAAACCGCCGGCTGCACTAGCCGCTACTGCCTCCTCTTGAGCAGGTGGTAGTTTTTGGCCAGCGCGGGGGTTAGTGCATGATGAAAAGTCACGCGCGTTAACCCCCGCTAGCGCGGCTTGATAAAAGGAGCCCTTAGGGAGCTAGTTATGTGGAGGCATTTTCAAAACATATGTCTAAGTCCGATTTGGACATATGGCGCTAGACATCCAAAGTCAGAAGGAAGAAAATGCCTATTTTCAAAAGGCAAACCATCATGGGGCTCATAATTGAAACGGAAATACTTCTAAAAACCGGCCTAAATCGGCACTTAGACGATCAGTAAGACAAGTTGTCCAAGTGCCGATAATCGAACTGGGTTTTAGACGTATCTAAAAATGACTTAGGCCTTCACAGTGCTGCAAAACGCCCAGAGTTAAAAGGGGCATTTTAGGAGTAGTGGTGAGGGCGGGATTTGGGTGGGACGTGGGCCATCCTAGAATTAGTCATACTACATGTATAACCAAAAGTTTAACAACACTGCCTAGACGGAACTTGGACGTTGTGACTTAGGCCATCTAAAACCAGGTCTAAGTCTAAGTCACAAGGTATCCAAAGTGACCAGATAACCACTGCAGGGACAAAGCACAGACCCCTACACACTCCCCCAGTGATCATTGACCCTCCCCACCCCCACTGCTATAAAAATCGTAATAACAACTTTACATATTTTGCCTCCTGAACATCAGCACCTGGCATAGGAAAGCCTAGTAGAGCTGCACAGAGGTGGCTTAAGTGGTCTGGGGGTGGGCTAGTGAACTATGGAGAGGAGGACCCAGGCCCATTAGCTACTCTAACCACTGCATGCATGGTGAAACATATGCACCCCTAAAACCCTTATGTACTGCCATATAATAATAATAATAATAATAACTTTATTTTTGTATACCGCAATACCACAAAACAGTGGCACTTGCAGCCATATGGGCTATTGGGGTGGTAGACAGGTGGGTCTAGTCAGTTCTGGGGGGTGTTTTGGGGGGCTCACCATGACTTATAAGGTTGTTGTGGTGAGATGTGTATGTGGCACCCTTTTTGTGAAGTTCACAGCAGTACCCCACTACTCTGGTGCAATGTTTGGGCGTCCAGTCCATCACTTTTCTGACCCCACCCATAATCCAAAAGGACTTTTTCCAGGCGTTTTTGACTTGGATGAAAATGGGGTATAAAGATGGATGACTTAGCAGTCTGGATGATCAGATGGCTGGACGTACAGTTAGACGATTTTTGGAAAAAATAATGTTTGGACGTATTTTTCGAAAATTGACCTTTTCCCCATGGTTCGACTTTGGACAACTAGCGACTTAGGCCCAAAACGGACTTAGACGTATCTTTTGATTATGCCCCTCCTTACGTCTAGAAATAATTTATTTATTTTTTTAATCCTGTATCTGGTTGTCCAGGCCAATGGGAAACCCAGACCACCAGGATGTCTATCTTTATACCACATTTTCAACCTAAATTTTGTCCAAGTCCCAAATGCCCAGAAGAAGACTGTTTGGAAGTGGGAGGGGCCAGTCTTGCAATGGACTGGCCACTCAGACATGGCAACAGAACATTGGGGCACCTTAGAGGGCACTGCTGTGAACTTCACATAATGGGTGCAGATAAACATCTCACCAGAACTCCTTTATAGGTAATGGTGAGCTCCCCCAAAACACCCCAAAACCCACTGTACCTATCTGTCTACAACCCCAATAGCCCTTATGGTTGCAAGTGACACCTATATGATAGTAGAGTAGGGTTTGTTTTTGTTTTTTGGTGAGCTCACATTTTCCACCATGAATGTAGTGGTTAGAGTAGCTTATGGGACTTGCCACTCCTCTCTGTGGTTCACTAGCCCACTTCCCAAGCTATTTAAAACACCTGTGTGTAGCTCTACTAGGCTTTCCTATACCAGGTGCTAATGTACGTTTGTATTCTGATCTTTGTGGGTATGAGGGGGTCTGTGAGCACTGAGAGAGTGTGGGGGTGTCTTACCTTGATGCATGAAGATCATCTGGTCAGTTTGGGCACCTTTGTGGCACTTAGACCCTACTAAAACAGGTCCAAACGTATAAGGTCTGTCCAGGATGTCTTACAAAATGATTATCGCAGCAAGATGTCTATGCCTAACCTGCCCCTGAACTGCCCCTCCATTTCCCAGATTTTGATTGTATGGTTGGAGTTCATACTCAGTGGCCCTTCCCAGTTAAGTGCCACTGAATATCAACAGCTAGTCAGCTCTGCCTAGTTTAAAGAGGCAAGAGCCTGTGCCGCCCACTTAAATTACACTGAATATCAGGCCCAGTCTACTTCCTAGATCCATTGCACCCTGAGAAGAAAAAGTTCTTGGGCTTGACCATGGGTGCGTTAACTTGGCCAAGCACACATGAAGGATAAGGAAGGGATGGGAGGTAGGGGAAGAGGTTAACTGTGAGAGAGAACTTAGTAAGATTGGATTGGTGAGCAATGGAGGAAGGAAGGCGTTAAGTCTGGGTGCAGGGAGTGAGGAATTTTGGCGGGGTTTTGTTGTGAGGGAAGGCAATGGGAGGAAGGGTAGTGGGTGAAAATGTCCCGTCCCTCCCTTCCTAACTTGTTTTTGAGGATGCAGTTGGGGTTGTGGGGGGCTTCTGCTTGGGGTATCGCAGCTTAGCATAAATAGGAAGAGGTATAAGGTGGATGATGGTAAGTCAATTGGATGAAAGATTATGGTTTGCTTGAATGCGTCACCGCCTCAAGCACTTTGGGTTTTTCAGGCTCTTTGGTACTGAGGGCCTGTGACGAGGAAAGGACCAAAACAGCTAGTATGACACCGTCTAGCTGGGGAATGACAAAGAGATATATTGTTTGCAATATGTTAATGGAAGTGATTTTGATTAATTGCCTTGTTCTGTTGGTGTGTTAAATTGTTAATAAAGCTGCGGCCATATTCATACCACCATAATTTGGTATCAGAGGTGATTATGATAGAATGTAAGTCTGAGATAGTGGAGGAATGTGTGCGAGGGCCTAAGTTAGTTCCTGCAAGATAAGATCTCCTGCCAATTTTCTCTTCTTTTTAATATCATGCTCTGATTTTGACTGGGGATAGATAGAGGAGTTCATTAATTGGCACTTTTTGTCATGGGGAGTTTTCCCCACCCATGATTTTATTTCTTTTATTACATTTTGGATTGGATATTCTCCACGTTCTCCCCATAATGTGACATTTTGATTCTGTTGGTGATTTAGTATGGCCTGTAATATCTTCTGTTTATTTTTTCTGGATTTGTAATTACAATTCAAATATGTAATAAAAACATTTTGAAATAATATTGCATATTCTTGTCGCACTGTACATGTCTGTAATGTCTCTTTTTTTTGCTTCAAGTTCTTTTGTGAAGCATTTTTCATTACCGCTTACACAGAGCCTCCAGTACTTTGAATGATATGCACACTTTTACCAACTGGGGTTGGAGAGTATAGTCTGTTGAAGCCATAAACTTGTTTTTCTTAAAGATCCCATGTGCACGCTTTGTCAGGTCTCATGAGGCACCACAATATCGATATCCTTGTTCATCGTGGTAGTCAGAAGGAAAAGGGGGTCTTCAGGAAACAGCGATGAAAGCATCTGTTTTCACGTCCAAGAAAAGACAAATCTCTTAGATTATTTTCAAACTCAGTCCTTATGTGGAAGATTATTTCTAAATGTGCGTCAGAGAATAAACGAATTTCTGACTCAGCAGCATACATTTCTACTGTTTGAAGTGATGCGCTGATTAACTACCTTGTTAGGACATCTGGATAACAAACATCGCTTTATCAATCCTAGATACTTCATCTAAGTGAAAAAAAAAAATAAAAAAATAAAAGAAACAAGAAGATTTCTCAGTCTGAGGACAGAATCCCTTTAACTCACTCACAGGCAGATGTGGGACCCAGGATTCAGCACCGGCTCATAAATGACTGACTACCAGTGCTGAGTATTTGGGTTTCTGTAACAGCTATCTGGGCAAGTTAGGACAGATATTTATGTGGCACTACTTGCCCATATAATGATCCAGGCACTGACATCTAGCCCAGTAGCCCGTCCTCACAGTGGCCAATCCAAGTCACTAGTACCTGGCCAAAACCCAAAGAGTAGCAACATTCCATGCTACCGATCCAGGGCAAGAAGTGACTCCCCCCATGTCTGTCTTAATAACATTCTAACAATTCTTAAAGTGAACTCAAGACAAATCAACCATAATACAAAATTTTCAGTGATGAGAAATATATTATTTTATGGGGTGTCAGAAAGACCTTTTGAAGTGAACTTCAAAAAATTCTTAAGATCTTCATTCATCCCCTATGGCTTTGTAAGTAGTCATTTAGAATATTATTCATTCATGGTAAATTATATAGAAAAGATGATAACTTAGCTTTTTTTCATTTATTTCTTTTAATAGTGTTGCACTGCTTTCTCTAGCGGTCAGCATATATCGCTCCCCTGCCGATGCGTTTCGCCTATCTTTGTCAAGGCATGGGGTCTGAATCATTAAATGCTCCTATCTATAGTGTTCAGCGGCTTCTTAGAAGTCTAGAGACTGCCCTGGCATTAACATGAAAGTGCCTTAGTGGTCTCACCAATTAAGTTCTGCTGAATATCAGCTAAACAATGACAGGAGGGGGACAAATTTTTCCCCATCCCCGCAGGAACTCAATTTTCCCATCCCGTCCCCATGTGTTTTGTCGCTATCCCTGCCCCATTCCTGTAAGCTCTGTCTTAACTGCAGAAGCCTCAAACACATTATTTTAATCTGTTTGAGGCTTGTGCAGATGAGGACAGAGCTTGCAGAAACTTGACTTGTGTTCTAAAGTTAACTAAACTAAACTAAAGCTTAACTTTGTATATCGAGTCATCATTCTAAGAAGGCTCGACTCGATTTACAGCAATTAAATAAACAGGGAATGATTTACAAATGATAAATAGAAGATAATAGCAAAATTTCAAAAGAATTAGTTTTCAAAATGTTTGGTAAATAGAGTAGTTTTTAAAGATTTATGGAAAAATTGAAATAAACTAGAACTCCTTAAAAAAGGGGAGATCATTCCAGAGTTTATTTATTTGTATATGCTTTTATTTATATGCTTGTAATAAATTGATTCGTTCCTGCGGCTGATGTGTGGGTGTCCCTTTCCCACTCTTTTTGCTTTGTATGGCCATGCTTTGGCACATGCTTACAGCAGGGGTCCTTCCTCAGTTTTCTCCAGTAAGCACCTGGCTTGTGGCTGACAAGCACCCAATCTTTGTCCGATGTTATTTCTGTAAAAAGCTTTGTGGAGAATATATAAGAAAGGACCCCTGATGTAGGCATATATTCAAGCATGGCTGTGTCAGGCCTATGGATAAAATTTAAATCCTGTGATTCTGTCACCTATCTCTTGACCATCTCTGCTCTTGTCTGGATTTTGACTCCAGTCAAGAACTGCAGCTGGCAGAGTGAGTTGGAAGGCAGTGCTGCAACTAGGTATACTGGCACCCAGTGCAACATTATATAGAAACATGACGACAGATAAAGGATGAATGGCCCATCCAGTCTGCCCTTCCACAGCATCCATTTTCTCCTCCTCCTGCCGAAGAGATCCCACATGCCTGTCCTATGCTATCTTGAATTCAGATACAGTCTTCATTTCCACCACCTACATCAGAAGACTAAAAACATGACAGCTTCCCACCCTACCCCAGAGTCTGGCAGTGGACATCTTTAAAGCATAAAATGCCTGGGAAACATCCTGGGTGCTCTGCTCCGTTTTCAGTGGAAGATGATATGAAATAGGTGAAAAAAATCCCTGCGCAGTTTGCGCATGAAGAGTTATAAGAACATAAGAAGTTGCCCCCGCTGAGTCAGACTAGAGGTCCATCTTGCCCAGCGGTCCGCTCCCGCGGCGGCCCATCAGGCCTAGTGCCTGAACAGTGGTCCCTGATTAATTTTGTAACTTACCTCTAATCCCATCCCTATAATCTACCTCTACTCTTATCTGTACCCCTCAATCCCTTTGTCCTCCAGGTACCTGTCCAATCCTTCTTTGAACCCCTGTAGCGTGCTCCTGTTTATCACATCCTCTGGTAGCGCGTTCCATGTATCCACCACCCTCTGTGTGAAAAAGAACTTCCTGGCGTTTGTTCTAAACCTCTCCCCTTTCAGTTTCTCTGAGTGCCCCCTTGTACTTATTGATCCCCTTAATTTGAAAAATCTGTCCCTGTCTATTTTTTCTATGCCCTTCATGATCTTGAAGGTTTCTATCTTGTCTCCTCTAAGTCTCCGCTTTTCCAGGGAGAAAAGCCCTAGATTTTTCAGTCTGTCAGTATATGAGAGGTCCTCCATGCCCTTTATTAGCTTAGTTGCTCTTCTCTGGACCCTCTCAAGTACCTCCATGTCCTTCTTGAGGTACGGCGACCAGAACTGAACACAGTACTCCAGGTGTGGGCGCACCATAGAGTACTGTGTTCAGTTCTGGTCGCCGTACCTCAAGAAGGACATGGAGGTACTTGAGAGGGTCCAGAGAAGAGCAACTAAGCTAATAAAGGGCATGGAGGACCTCTTATGATGCCAGATTCTAGCCCTGATCTGATTGAGCTGAAAGTTCAAAGACGTTAGGGGGGGGGAAACTCCTGGGCTCTCCTTTCCCTAAAAAAAAATAAAAACAAAACATGGAAATGCTACTGATTAACCAAAATTTATGATTCATATACAAAACTGCCGAAGACAAATGCGCGCGCCGACAACTGAGCGCAAGATGGAAGCGCGCGCCGAAGAAAAAGAGTGTGTTTAGGGGCTCCGACAGGGGTTTTTGTTGGGGAACCCCCCCACTTTACTTAATACAGATCGCGGCGGCGTTGTGGGGGGTTTGGGGGGTTGTAACCGCCCTCATTATACTGGAAACTTAACTGTTTCCCTGTTTTTTTAGGGAAAAAGTGAAGTTTTCAGTAAAATGTGGGGGGTTACAACCCCCCCAACTCCCCACAATGCCCCCACAATGCGGCGCGATCTGTATAAAGTAAAGTGGGGTGTTTCCCCCCACCCCACCCCTGTCGGAGCCCTTTAAAACAGTCATTTTCTTTGGCGCGCGCCTCCACGTTGCGCTCAGTTGTGGGAGTGTGTGATGCAGTGGTTAGAGCTACAGCCTTGGTATTCTGAAGTTATGGGTTCAAATCCCACACTGCTCCTTGTGACCCTGGGCAAGTCACTTAATCCCCATTGCCCTAGGTACTTTAGATAGAGTGGGAGCCCACCAAGACAATTAAGGAATAATGCTGAATAATTTGTAATCCACATAGAATTGTAGGGTATGCAGAATACTAAATAATAAATTTGATATACTGTGTTTATAATCAAAGCAATTTACATATTATATTTAGGTACTTATTTTGTACCTAGGGTAATGGAGGATTAAGTGACTTGCCTAGGGTCCCTGGGAACTACAGTGGGAATTGAACGTAGTTCCATGGTTCTCAGGCCATTGCTTTAGTTCTCAGGCCATGGCTTTGGTTTTGTTCCCCTCTGACTTTCTGTTCCATAACTCCTTTTACCTCTACAGGCTATATTTTCTCAGATTTCCTTCTATCAGTTCTTCTTATTTCTTTCACATTTCTGCTACCCTCATTTATTAGTTGTCACATATTTATCAAATAATCCAAAATATACTCACATTATAGATACATTGGGTAAAGGTTTCTCTGTTCATAATGTACAATATCTCTCTCAATTTTGCATGTACTATTTTATGCTTGCACATGTAGATTACAGAACAGTACCAGTAATATGCATAATTTAATTGATAAATTTGGTGCTAATTGGCTCTAACTACCAATAATTGGCTATTATTGAAGTTAATTGGTGTTAATTGACACTAATTTGCAGTTATGGCATTAGCGCTTGGTCATAATTCTTAGTGTGTAAATCTATTAGCTGATAACTGCCAGGGGGGGGGCGTGGACATGGGAAGGGCACAAGCAGAATAGGGCTTGAATCAAAATAAGGAACTGGGTTAAGCCAACTATAAAATCTATCTGAATATTAAAAAAAAAAAATATTTGTAAATATGCTAATTCTTAGGTATACTGATAATTAAATTGCGATAAGCATATTCAGAGTAATACCATGCCCATAAGCATCATCACACATCAGTGACACTTTCTCAGTCGCTGAACACTTATAAAAAAAATTACTTGTCGTCAATAATTTAAAAGTATGTTTGCCCCACCCTTCACCATAACCCACAAAAGAGCACTTATCTTCCAATGAAATGCAGTGAGTCTGTTCCTTCACCAATGTAAATCCTTTTAAAAAGTCCAAATTACTTAAAGACACGTATTTTCAATGGACACTTGTCCCATTTCTCAGATAATTGTGAGCATTTACATCTGACTCTGATATGGCCTATCGGTTGCTCCTACAGTTAAGTGTGTAAATGCTGACCTTCACTAGTATTCTAGAATTGCAAATACACACACATTCTTTGGGTGATCTATATAGCATTATCCCCATAGGTATATTTACATGTACAATAGCACTCAATATTAAAGTCACCCTGTGGTTAGGTGCCATCGACTCGTGTTCAAGTCCTAGTGACTTGATGAATTAAAGATCTAGAAAGAAATCAGTTTTGTGCTAGTCCGGTTAAGTCCTCCAGCATTATCCCCATAGTTGTTTTAAATGTGTCCAGTCATCTGATTGCAGGTTGCCCTCTTCACCTCTTTCCTTCGATCTTCCCAACCATAACATTCTTCTCCAATGATCTCTCTCTTCTGATGGTGTGACCAAAATAAGACAGTTGTAACTTCATAATTTGGGCTACGAGTGACATAGCTGGTCTGATCTCTTTCAGAATCAATTTGTTAGTTCTTCTGGCCATCCACATAAAATCCTTCTCCAGCACCAAAGCTCAAATTAGTCAATCTTTTTTTCTGTATTGTTTCTGTAGTGTCCAGCTTTCACATCCACACTTGACCACTGAGAAAATGATCTTTGATTAGAGTGTTATTTCCTTGCCTTTGAATATTTTGTCGAGAGCCATCATGGAAAAGCGATCAAGTGCTATTCTGAAGAGTATGTCTTCCCTGCTAGTTGCTTCTTTGTTTACAACAGAGCCCAGGAGATTGAAATCCTTTACAAGTTCTATTCTGTCACCTTCATGCTCAAAATCTCCATTTTCCCTGTTCATGATCTTCGTCTTGTTCTAATTCCATTTATGACTTTCGGCTTTGACTTTTCTCAGTAGATACAGCGTGTCTTCTTTGCTGTTGGTGATGAGTGTTGTATCATCTGCATAGCAGAGGTTGTTTATATTTCAGCCACTAACTTTATATCCAATGCTCTCTTCTTCCAAATTCGATTTTCTGAAGGTGGCTTCACCGTAAATTTTCAACAGGTAAGGTGACAACATTCATCCTTGCCTGACACCACGTTTTATTGGAAACCAATCAGTGTGCAGCTTCTTGATTTTTGTACGAAACCACTCAATACAAAAGTCACTCTGTTAATAAGTCTAATTGTGGGAACTTGTAAACTTTTGCTAACTATGGGCCCAGTTTGAACCTGGTGTACAACTAGTATTTGGACATTACAAACATAAAAAGTGTCATTTTCTGGTACATAAAGATGCATTATGGACTCATTTCTATAAATGCCCAAATTTGTATGCCAATAAAAATTAAGTGCTATTCTATAAATGGTGCTCAGAGTTGGCTGGGATTCATGCCCAGTTTTGGCTGTGACAAGTTACACCAGCTAAAACCTGGTATAAATTCTCATGCTTAAATTAGACATAGATCTCCCTTATTCTGTAACATGCACAGATTCCAGGAATGCCCCTCAGCTTCCCATGCCCCTCCTATGTTTGCATTCCCTTTTCTGATAACATATTCAAAATTTACACATGGATCCATGCACCTAAAGATGTACGTGTAAATTTAAATAACCAGTAATTCAAGCTAGTTTTTACAATTGATTATTAACACCCAATGAGTCCAAAACACAGTGATCGTCCTCCTATATGGTCTCAACTATTGCACAAACCAAAATCCACTGGAATGGACCGTAGCCAAAACTATGGACCCAAAAGCCCAACAAGAAAGGACCAAAATTCACAAAACCAAATATGAGTGTCCAAAAGCACAAAAGCTGGAACAAGTTCCTGGAGTCTCAAAGGGTTAAAAGTTGTTTATTTTACAAGTATCAAAACATACATATAAAGGCAATCTATGTAAAATGAAACAATGGTCACTATGTCTTTGATGTTTGAAAGCTAGAAAATGGACCCCACCATACCCCACCATACCGGCTCTCCATGTGGAACACTGACTACCTGTCAAAAAACGCTGCATATTCCAGGTCCTGGTGATAGCCCTCAAACGATTCTGCCCACCTACTCATAACACCCACCTACATTGCATCCAAGCTACCTCAGTACACGCCCAACCGCCAGCTCCGGCTCCAAAACAGAGAGACGACTATGCATCCCCCAGGAAGGTCCCTCCAGATGGAAACAGCTCGTAAGTGCTCACATTATCCCTTGACTATGGAACCAGCTGCCTGACTAGATAAAATCTCAGAACTCACTGATGACATTCCAAAAAGCAGTAAAGACCCTCCTCTTCAACTAAACGGACACCAGCAAATGCCTCATCATATCACTCCTCCTATGTACAATATATCTCATGACAAAGAAAAATGGGGAAACCCAATGATCCACAGTGAAAATAATCCACCAATGAAAACAAAAACAAAAACTGTGGATACAGATGTTCTGGAGATAATTTATTAAACACTGACATATAAAACCATGAAAAATCAATTTAAAAAAGTATAAAGATAAAAAATACTGTGATAAAAATCCAACTGGTCCCTACACGGTCCGTGTTTCGGTGAACACGCCTAACTCAGGGGCCCAATGGTTTGCAACCTCACATATAAAGAATTGGACTGAAAACAGTCTATTGTCTTTAAACATGTGAGCAAAGAACACCGCAGACAAGCTGAAGTAGCATTTTTTTGCCGAAACACGGACCGTGTAGAGTCCGGTTGGATTTTTATCACAGTATTTTTTATCATTGTACTTTTTTAATTGAATTTTCATGGTTTTATATGTCAGTGTTTAATAAATTATCTCCAGAACATGTGTATCCACAGTTTTTGTTTTTGTTTTCATCGGTCAATATGTCTCATGATCAGTCAAGTCCCTCTGACTTACTGTTGAATGTTTAATTTACTGTGAATGCTATTTTTTGTAACCCAATCTGAGCTCCCAGGAGGATGGGCTAGAAATCAAAATGAATAAATAAATAAAAATTATCAACCAATTGAATTGTACATGCAAATTGAGTGCACGCCCAAATTTGCACACACAATTTTGAGCGCTATATTTAAAATTAGGGTAAATATCAGAATTTCTTCCAAGGTTTGCATTTGACTTTATATGAACACACCTGGTTTGCATAGTACATTTCTGCACTGAAATGAGAGAGCACCATGTTATATAGCCACCTTATTATACTGCATCACACACGGCCTATTCAAATCAGCTTGTAGCAGCCATTCTTCTTGAATCCTGACTATTATGGATGGGATGTAACAGAGCTTTACCCTCAAGATATAATCAACTGTAAATATATTCAGATGTAAGCTTCAGTGATTTTAATGTGAACATAGATAATACTACTGTAGATTACACAAGAATAAACTATTAATAGTAAAATTACAAAAAGGATATTTCAAGTCATTTTAACAGAATAGCACTATTCATTAGCATGCAGCATAAGTTAAAAAAAAGGAAATAAATATAATTAATCCCTGCATCACAGACATAGAAGACATGTAGTTAGTGGTAACTAGCTGCATTCCTCTGCCGACTGCAGTTCAATTAGTTTTTTTTTATTATTATTATTTCCAAAATGAGATTAGACTGAATCAATAGCTCTACCATTAACCGCTAAGCATTTGGAATTCTAGTCTTCTTGGCAGTGCATTTAATAAAGTTTACATTTACAAGGAAGTTCAAATTCAAGTGGAAATCCTGAAGTACACTTTAAAAAGTACTGTTTTAGATATACGAGACACCCCTGTCCAAGTACTGACAAATCCAAGGCCAAACAGATCAATCCTTATTCAAAAAAATGTTCAAGATTCAAAATAAAATGCATAAATATTTCCAGAGAGGAATAGTAACTGTTTTTATAATAATATTTTGTTTAGACGGGGTATCCTCTGTGTGACAATAGTGCTGAAAAGAGCAATACTCCGGAGGAGCAAAATGCTTTACCGTTTAAATTTCATCTGCAGTTAAAACAGCGGAAAACTTGTTACCCGCTGTAGGCTGCACATGATGTTTTATTGTGTATGTATTTGTTGTGGCCCGCTTTGTATACATTGGGATACAAATGAATAAACTATAAACTAGCCCTCGTGGGCTGTGTTATTTAAATTAATATATGTTATTTGTGCACTATTAAAATCCTACCAATTGTTGTAAACCCTTTTGCCGGAGGTGTAATTCTCCATCTCCAGACCCACCTAGTTCTAAAAAATAAATTTATTTTTTTGAGTTCATGGATAGCATGTACCCATCCACAAATTACCATGGGACATCTCAGTGGCCAGCCTGCAGGAAGGAGCCATGTTGAATACTCGTATAGATCCATAGAGCTTTTTGCTTTTCCACAAATTGTTCCAGCCACGAACGGACCTAAAACCTTTGAGGAGCATAATCGAAAGGAACGTCTAAGTCCATTTTTGTCTAAGTTGCAAGTCGTCTAAAGTAAAAAAACAGCTTAGGATACATTTTTGAAAAATATGTACAAATTTTTTTTCCCTTTCGAAAATCGTCGAAGTATACGTCCTGCCGATCTGATCGTCCAAGTGCCTAAATCGTCCATCTTTATACTATATTTTCATCCAACTTTTCGTCCAAGTCAAAAATGCCTAGAACAAGCCCTGTTGGACGTGGGAGGGGTCTGCAAAGTGATGGACTGAACACCTAGACATGGCACTTAAATAGTGGGGTACCTTACAGGGTACTGCTGTGAACTTCACAAAAAGGGTGCCATGTCATCATCTCACTACAGCTCCCATATAGGTCATGCTGAACCCCCCAAACCACCTCCAGAATCCCCTAGACCCACTTATCTACCACCCTAATAGCCCTTATGGCTGCAGGAGCCACTTATATGCCAGTACAAAAGGGATTTGTGGGTGTATAGGGGACTGCACATGTTTCAGGTATCAATGCAGTGATTACAGGGGCTTATGGGCATGGGGCCTCATCTCCATGGGTCCCTAACACACCCCCAAGACGGCTTAAGCCGCCTCTGTGCAGGATGACTAGGCTTTCCTATGCCAGGCTGCCAGATGATGGTCTGGAGGCTGAATTTTAAAGGTGTGATTATGATTTTTATTGGGTTGGGGGGGGGTCGGTGATCACTGGGGTAGTGTGTGGGGGTCTGTATTATGTGTTTGCAGTGCTTATCTGGTGACTTTAGGTGTTTTTTTGTGACTTAGACCATGTTTTAAATGGTCTAGGTCACAACGTCCAAGTTCCGTCGATCCTGCCCACGTCCCGCCCAAATCCCATCCTCGACACTCCTCCTGAAACGCCCCGTTTATCTATGGTCATTCAGTGACACTATGAAGGCCTAGGTCGTTTAGAAATACGTCCAAAACTCAGTTTGATTATCGGCACTTGGACGTCTTTGATTTATGATCGTCCAAGTGCCGACTTAGACTGGTTTTTGGACGTTTTTCTCTTTTGATTATGAGCCCCTTTCTGTTTACACCAGATCTTGAGGCACATATTTAAAATGGAGGAACAGCCTAATGGTTAGTGCAGTAATCTTGTCCTTTGTCTATCCTTTTTTGTACAGTATATTAATGAAGTATATTTGTTTACTGAATTTTTTTGCTATGATTGTTTCAATTTTGCTTTTTAGAGATTGTTATTTTTATGCAGTTCAGGACTGATGTCCTCTTCTTAGATGTAAATCCACTCGGAACCTACATTTAGGGAGAGTAGCAGGCTATCGATATCCATCATCATTGTTAAATCAAATCAAATCAAATCATCAACTGGATTCAATTCCCACTGCAGCTCTTTGAGAGCAAAAGCAACTCACCGAACCCTCCATTGTCCCAGGTCCAAAAACACTTAACACTCTCTTTACAAAGCTGCGGTAAGTGATGCTGCTGTAGTAAATGCACCGAAGCTCATAGGAATTACATAAGAGCATAAGAATTGCCATACTGGGGCAGACCGAAGGTCCATCAAGCCCAGTATCCTGTTTCCAACAGTGGCTAACCGTGCTCCCAGGTACCTAGCTAGATCCCAAGTAGCAAAACAGATTCTATGCTGCTCATCCTAGGAATAAGCAGTGGATTTCCCCAAGCCAACTCAATAATGGCCTATTGACTTCTCTTTTAGGAAATTATCCAAACCTTTTTTAAGCCCCGCTAAGCTAACTGATTTCACCACATTCTCCAGCAAAGAATTCCAGAGTTTAATTGACATGTGTGAAGAAATAGTTTCTCCGGTTTGTTTTAAATCTACTATTTAGTAGCTTCATTGCATGTCCCCTAGTCCTAGTATTTTTGGAAAGAGTGAACAAGCGATTCACATCTACTCTTTCCACTCCACTCACCGCGGCAACATTGCGACTACAGCTTTATAAAAAGGGCCCTTCGATTGTGAATCCGCTAGAGACAGGGAAAGTACCTATATATAATGTGTCTAGCACTGTGTATGTCTAGTAGCACTATACTACTACTACTATTAATTATTTCTATAGCGCTACCAGACACATGCAGCATAGAAATGATTAGTAGTAATAGTAGCTTTGCCTTTCCTTTCCCTTTTCATAGACAGCTAGTGCTTCTAAGTAGAGAATAACACGGGGACAAATTTTTCCCCATCCCCGCAGGAACTCAATTTCCCCATCCTGTTGAGTTTTGTTGCTGTCTCTGTCCCTGTAAGCTCTGACTTAACCGCTATAGCCTCGAACACTTATGATTTTAAAGTGTTTGAGGCTTCTGCAAATGAGGACAGAGCTTAGGCATTGGTGGAATGAGGTATTATGACATCACAATCTCAGCTCTAGAATGTTGCTACTTATGATTTTAAAGTGTTTGAGGCTTGTGCAGATGAAGACATTGGTGGAATGAGGCATTATGACATCATAATCTGAGCTCTAGAATGTTGCTACTTATGATTTTAAAGTGTTTGAGGCTTATGCAGATGAGGATGGAGCTTGCAGGAATGGGGCAGGGACAGGAAAAGAACTCGACGGGACAGGAAAATGACTTCCCTTGGGGACGGGGAAAAATTTGTCCCTGTGCCATTCTCTACTTCTGAGAATACAACTGTACTTGCCAGAGGCTTTAGGTTCTCCCTTAACCTATGCTTCAAGGGTGCTGTTTCAGGCCAAAGTCATTTGCTCCCAGGTGGATTGTATTGTTGGTTACGGTAATGGATCTTTATTTTCTTCTTTGATGATACTTAGTATTTGGTTTTTCTGCTGGCTGAGAATCCCAGAAGCCATTTCATCCTTTTGTGATCTTTGGACTGTGTTCCTAAACAAATGTCTCTTATAATGGAGTCTCCCAGCAGTACTATTTTTCTCTTTTGGTTTGTTTTATCAGTGTCTTTGGGGATTTTGTGTTTCTTCATTTTTGGCACCAATTTAGATTCCATTTCAAGACTGTTATAATTTTCCAGTGCAGCAAAGGCATTTTGTAATAGTATCATTGGAGACAGGATCAGCATTTCGGCATGAGGCAGAATCTACTTACTGTTCAGCCGGTTTCCAAAATGTTGGGCATAAAATATAAGTGCAACCAGCTCCAGGATTTGTAAATTCCCTTTATTAAAGTTTTTGAACAAATACAGCAATGCTGTAATTCATTTCACAGAAACAATTCAAAAGTCCAGTATAAAGTTCTAAACAATTCCCATACCACCCCTCCCTCTATTCAAATCCCCCCCCCTTTCCTAGTTCCTCTGCAACAAACCTATATAGCTGGTTTTGCAGTAAATCACAAAAGGTTCAGGTGAATAACCCCAAGATGCCATGGTTCTGACTTCAGTCCACTAATATTGCAAGGAATTCAACAGGCTAATCTGTGGCCTGGTGGATAAGGAGTCCAAAAAAGATGGTCCAGAGAGTAAATTTTTTGTGTCCATTCCCTAGGACAGAAAGTCATTTCATCCACAATAAATCAAGCATCTCATTTCTCCACTGTGTTAAGAAGGGAGGATTAGAATGTATCCACTGGAACAAGATACAATTTTTAGCCATCTTACAAGATTTCTTAATAAATGAAATATGTTCATCTCATTCCAGCTCCAAATCATCACCCAGGCATAATTTAGCAGTATAGGGTATGGTTTGTCCTTAAAGACTTTCTAGATATCACAGAATCTCCCAAAAATGCGCGATATTTTTCTTTTTATATTTGTTATTGAAATTGTATCTATTTTTTTTTCTCTTTCTAGGTTTTATAATGCTATTGAATGGATCGGTATATCAAGTCATTAAATCAAATCAAAACTTGAAAGGGAAGGATGCATAAAGATGATGCATTCCAGGTTTCTTTTAGTCTATCAATGCAGAGCAGACAATGTAACCAACTCTACGTATAAGCAGAGCCATACTGGAAAAAATAAATGTAAAACATCACAGTTCTGTCGTTTACTATGTTACTATGTACAGTATGTTATTTATGATTCAGAGCAAACATATGATTTACTTCTTTGTTAAAGTATTTGAAATGGAACTATTACAGCAATATACATTTTACTGTACTTGAATAGTTTTGGAAAAGTCTTCAATTCATACAGATTAGAACATCCAGGTTAGTAAAAGAGCTACCTGGACATTCTAACCTGTATGAATTGAAGACTTTTCCAAAACTGTTCAGTACAGCAATTTATATTGCTGTAATAGTTCCATTTCAATTACTTTAACAATTACATAAAGGAACAGCCCCATTAACAAGGAACAGCCGCACTTCCGATGGATTTTACAAAGTAGCAGTAGAGGTTTCTACCGTGGTTTGGTAAAACTGCAGCAAAGTTTGCCTTTCTCATGGCTAAATGCAATACTTCACTGCAAGGTAGCTGCAAATGTAGGGCTCCTTTTACAAAGATGCGGTAGAAGTTTTTACTGCGAGCAGCGAGGTAAATGCTCTGATGCCCATAGGAATTCTATGAGCGTCAGAGCATTTACCTCGCTGGCCCACGGTAGAAACCTCTACTGCTGCTTTGTAAAATCCATCGGTAATGCAACACCTATTGGGGCTGTTCTTTGTATTTTCCATTGCAGGTTGTGTGTTATTTACTTTAATGGAAGCACTTTCTATTTTCTATTTAGCTTCTCACTGCAAAAGGCCTTCCATGCCCACTGTTTGTCCATGCCTGATACAAAAAGCACATAACATTCAGGTTACCACCTTATAACTGCTAATTTTCCACAAAGTCCCTTAATGTGACACTTCACTAGCATTACTGAACAGCAGTGGTGTGGGCGAGGGTGAGAGTCACCCCACCCCTGCCCTCTTCTCCACCCCTACCTCCATCCACTCCTTGCCCGCCCCCTCCTGTAATGCGCAAACGCCCCTGGCCCCTGGCAAAGCTTGAAGAATGGTCTGAAATTTGCTAAGAATTTAAAGCTAAGAAATGCAAAGACGTGCGCTGGGGCTGCAAAATCCCGAGGGAACGGTACAATTTAGGGGGTGAGGAACTTGTGTGCACGACAGAAGAGCGGGACTTGGGTGTGATTGTTTGTGATGATTTTTAAGGTGGCCAAACAGGTTGAAAAGGTGATGGTGAAAGCTAGAAGGATGCTAGGGTGCACAGGAAGAGGTAGGACCAGTAGGAAAAAAGGAGGTATTGATGCCCCTGTATAAGACTTTGGTGAGATCTCATTTAGAATATTGTGTACAATAATGGAGGCCGCACCTTCAAAAAAATATAAAAAGGATGGAATCGGTCAAGAGGAAGGCTACTAAAATGGTGCGTGGTCTTCATCATAAGGCGTTTGGGGACAGACTTAAAGATATCAATTTATATACTTAGGAGTCTCTTTCATTTGAAAGGAAGCTCTTCATTGAGAGGCATAAGATGAAGTTAGGAGTAATCTAACGAATACTTTTTTACAGAAAGGATGGTAGATGCGTGGAACACTCTTCTGGAAAAGGTGGTGGAGACAGAGACTGTGTCTGAATTCAAGAAAGCCTAGGGTAGGCACTTGGGATCTCTTAGAGCGAGGAAGAGATAATGGCTACTGCGGATGGGCCATTAGGCCTTTATGTGCCATCATGTTTCTATGTTTTAATGTTCCCGGCACGAGCAACAACCCAGTCTGCAGCTCACGCCAGCTTTGGCTCTTCCTCTGACGTCACTTTCCGGGCACGGGTCCAGGAAGTGATGTCAAAGGAGAGCCGAGGCAGACAGGAGCAGCAGGTTGGGATTGCTGCTCGCGCCGGGAATGTTAAGGAGCTATGGGGGAAGGGAAGGGGTGCGCACGCACAGTAGTGAGGGGTGGGGGAGGAGCATGAGTGCTAGCGCCCCCCACCAAGAAGGTGGCCGGGGCAGACCGCACCCCCCCCCCAATGCTCCCCTTTACTATGTGACTGCTGAACAGCAAACAGCACATTAAGAACTGAGTTCGGAATAGAAAATTAAATAAATAAATAAATGTGCCTAAAGCGTGGTGTGATATATCATACCTGGGAGCTGTGCCTAACTAAGAAAGCTGATGAATGACAAGTGCAGCACATCAGTTTCAACAAGAATTGTTGCAGAATGCAGTGCGAGATTCCTGTTGGGACAATAACCACTCCGGAAACACATTCTAAAGATTCTGCTTAAATGTTTAATAGATACCTTCAAATTTGGAATTAGAGGTAACATCAACATATATGACTTATAACATTAAGCAAGGTCATTTGCACCAACGGAAAGGTGGTGCAAATCCACGCCACTACAGTAAAGCGAGCTACAGACGCTCCTTATTCTATAATTATGCATATAATTCTATAATTATCCAATTCAACCCACTATGAAGATATTGGGTGTAACACTGGACCAAAATCTGACCATGAAAGACCAGGTTGACTCCTTGATCAGAAAAATCTTTCACACCCTCTGGAAACTTCGGTCCATCAGAGCTTACTTCGATGCCTCATCATTTCGAATTCTAGTACAATCCCTTATTCTGAGTCAACTCGATTATTGTAACATCGCCTACTTGGCACTCCCCCAGAAATACATGCGGCGATTGCAACTAGTTCAAAATACAGTGGTTAGACTACTTTGTGGACTGAAGAAGTTCGATCATGTGACACCTTCCTATCGACTCTTACACTGGCTACTGATGGAGGCACGTGTGAAATTCAAGTTTGGTTGTTTTTGCTTCAAAGTACTCTATGGCTTAGCACTTAAATACATAACAGACCATTTCTCTTTCTCAACCAACAGACACAAGCGAAGCTCACACCTGAACTTCGTTTCTCCACCGGTTAGAGGATGTAAATTTAAAAGTCATCATCAACATCTTCTCGTACATCAAGCAGCATTATGGAGGAAAGACCTTGAACCTACTACCTATGGAGAATTCAGGAAACGCCTGAAAACACATCTATTCCTGAAATACTTAGGAAACCAACCTATTCAATCTTAGTCCTTAACAACCGAGCGCAAGAACCACCTGTCGCTAAATCTGTACTTTGTTTATTCATTCCATCTGTAACTTTGTTTATTCACTCAATCTGTAACATTTCTAATCATTGTAAACCGCATAGAACTTCACGGTCCTGCGGTACATAAACTGTTATTATTATTATTAAATGATATCTAGAAATGCTCCCCATTCGCTGATGGCACTCCCATTTCCACACCCCCTTTCTTAGCTCCATGCCTAAATTTACAAGCATGCATGTCAATTAAATCCTTTTAATGCTGGTAATTGCTTGGTAAGAATCCAGTTATTGGTGCTAATTGGCTCATTTTCCAATTATGTGGTGCGCGCAACTCAAAGTACCCGTACATAGAATTGGGGGGTAAACGATGTGGCCCAAGCCACACAATTGAGAAGGAAAGCTTTTTTAGCTTTGAAATCAAGGGTGTTGACTTTGGGGGGCCACATTTTATTTGAAGTTTCCCTGTAAATGCTTAATTAAATTTAAAGAAAGTGAATATGTATACTGGGACTCTATTCAGTTGGAACAATTTTTACAACTTCATGAAGTTAGTTAGACATCACGTGAATTAATATTTGGAGCTCAGATGGATAAAGCACCATAAATGTTTGATTTTGATCATGATTATATTGAATGTATCGTTTAGCTAATACCAGGATATTCTCTCTCAATTATGTGGACTTGAGGAGTTAGTGAAATATTCTATGAAGTCAATGTACTTTCCTTTTTTGTACCTTTTCTTAATAAATATTGTAGTTCTCCCCTCCTTTCCTATTGTGTCTTTATAGATTAAAAAAAAAAGTCAAGTATGTTAAAATTGTTTGTCTTCCCATACTCCTGTTAATGTTTTAATTATTATTGTACAACGCTTAGTATCTCATGATAAGCGTTTAATCAAATAATCAAATAACTTGAAACTTGAAACTTCTTTTCTGTAATCTTCCTTTCTTTTATTATTATTTGTATAAATGATAATGATGAAAATTTGATAAATAAAAAAAAAGAATTTGGGGGTAAACGTATAACGCAGTTTCGTAAAAGGGCCGCTGAATGAGAAGAAGCAAATTTCATAGACCCTCTCTTTTAATTTATGGGCAAATTAAAGCATCAGGCGCGATACTAGTGATTCAGTTTAGGTTGAATTCAAACCAAGCTATAGGATAAGTCTGCAGCAGACAGAGAGTGAAATAATATTTTGCAGTTCCTTTAGCACAGGCTTTGCTTTCTAGAGTGTAGAAAAGTCAGGCATGAAGAAAATGTCAGTTGCTATTCCACACATTTTTCATTCTCTGTTATAAATGACAGAGATGTCTGATATTACTGGTAGCATTTTTGGGTGTGTCTCCTTCCATATGGTGTAGCTTTTGTATTTTGGGATATCATTGTCACTTGCTTGAGAGAACAAGTGGAAGCCATTTGATGAAGTAATTTTTGTCCTGAAAAGCATAAGTCATATGGGTGGAGATACAAATTAGAGTTCAACCGGCAATAATAAATACCTCTGTTTATAAATTAGAAAAAAAACCCTCCTTGTTTCTCTATATTCCCATTTTAAATTGAAAGAATAGACCCATGGACTGACTTGTATTGGCTTACACCAGGGGTGGGGAACGAGGGCCGCAATCCAGTCAGGTTTTCAGAATTTCCTCAATGAATATGCACGAGATCTATTTGCATGCACTTCCTCCCTATATGCAAATAGATCTCATGCATATTCATGGGGAAAATCCTGAAAACCCGACTGTATTGTAGCCCTCATTGCCTACCCCGACTTACACTGAAGAATCTGCTGAAACTGTTTTTACTGCTTTCTGAATAGAATTTATGTTTTGTAAGAAAACTTTTCATTTCTTAATATACCATATACCCACTGAAAAACTTTGAAAGCTATCAAGTTTCAAGTTTCAAGTTTATTAGGATTTTATATACCGCCTATCAAGGTTATCTAAGCGGTTTTACAATCAGGTACTCAAGCATTTTTCCCTCTCTGTCCCGGTGGGCTCACAATCTAGCTAACGTACCTGGGGCTACGGAGGATTATGTGACTTGCCCAGGGTCACAAGGAGCAGCGCGGGGTTTGAACCCACAACCCCAGGGTGCTGAGGCTGTAGATCCAACCACTGCGCCACACACTCCTCCACAAAGCTATCTTTCTACCAGGCTTATCTTCATAGAACTCCAATTTGGAAAAATATTGTACGATATAAAATGTTATTCTCTTTTGCAAAACTAAAAGAGCTGATATTCAAAGCCACTTATTCAGCCCCTTAGTAGTTTTATTTTAATTTAGGGCTCCTTTTACTAAGCTGTGCTAGCGGTTTTAGCGCATGCTTATCGCGCACTGCATTGCCGCAGGTCTAGATGCTAACGCCAGCATTGAGGGTTAGCGCACGCTAATTTGCTGTGTGCACTAAAAATGCTAGTGCAGCTTAGTAAAAGAGGGGGGTTAGTGATCCACTCATTCTCTCTCTCTGGTTCATTTGCACTTATATAATGCTTTTGATTTTGTGCTTTTTCTTTTATCATATAGCTACACCTATATTAAGGGCTCCTTTTTCTAAGGTGCACTTAGCGCGCTACATTGCCCCCCGCGCTGCACGCTAACGCCTCCATAGAGTTTGCATTAGCATTTTCCGTTTAGCGCAGGGTTAGCGCGCGTGGCATTGTAGCGTGCGATAAAAAAGCTAGCGCACCTTAGTAAAAGGAGCCCTAAGATTTGCATGTTTTGCTTCTTTTTTCATAAGTTTTGCTATTTGTTCCTGATAAGTATAAGTTTTTAATGATTTGTGCTGTTTTATTTTTTGCTATTATAGTTTTAAACTCATTTGTGTGTTACATTAAAAGGCTTTTTTTTTGGGGTGTGTGTATTTTTTTGACATGTATATGTTATGTGTATTTTATGTGTATTTGTTGTGTATATGTTATGTGTATTATATGTTATGTTATGTATATGTGTATTTTTTTGATTAATATGTTATGAGACTCATAATTGAAATAACCACATCTAAAAACCCACCCAAGTCGGCACTTGGACGACCTAAAAGACAGGTCCCCCAAGTGCCGATAGTCAAACCTATTTTTTGGATGTATCCAGGGACTTTTTAGGCCTCTGAATGATGCTGTGCACCCATATCTAAAAGGGATGTATCTGGAAGAGTGGTTAGGGGGGGATGTGGGGTGGGAGGCGGGAAGGATATGGGCCAGAATACACTTAGTCATCCTGCAGAGATAATCTAAGGTTTTATGAGACTTCCTGGATGGAACTTATACATTGTAAGTTAGATGATGTAATAACAGGTAGAAGTGCCCAAAAGGCAGTTAGCCACTTCAGAGACAAAGTAAAGACCCACACACACTCCCCCAGTGTTCACTGACCCCCCTCATACCCCTGCAAAGACCAGAATAAAAATATACATACCTGTCTCCAGAACATCAGCACCTAGTATAAGAAAGCCTAGTAGAGCTGCACACAGGTCTCTTAAATAGCCTGGGAGGTGGGCTAGTGAACCATAGAGAGGAGGACCCAGGCCCATAAGCCACTCTAACCACTGAATTCATGGTGGAACATCTGTGCCCCCCCAACCCAAACCCTACTGTACTCCCATATAGGTGCCACTTGCAGCCATAAGGTAGGTATAGTGGGTAGGTAGGTAGGTATAGTGGGTATTCAGGTAGGTATAGTGGATTTTAGGGGTGTTCTGGGTGGCTCAGCATAACCTATAAGAGAGTTCTGATGAGCTGTTTATGTGGCACCCTTTTTTTGAAGTTCACAGCAGTGCCCTGTAAGGTGCCCCACTGCTCTATTGCCATGTCGGGGTGGCCAGTCCATCACAATACTGGCCCCTCCCATGTCCAAATTGTCTTTTTCTGGGCGTCTGGGACTTAGATTTTTGTTCAAGAATGTGGTATGAAGATAGACGTACTGGTAGTCTGGACGAACAATAGCTTGGATGTCCAGATTGGGGGAAAAAAAATTTAGATGTATTTTTCAAGATTGGGCATTTTTCCACTGCTGACTTTGGACGTCTAGCGTTATGCATTCCAATCAGACTTAGACATGTGTTTTGATTATGCCCCTCCATGTTTTCAGTGTCCCCCTGATGAAGGCATACTTTTATGCTGAAACCTGGATCTTTGTTGGAACGACATACTTTTAAAGAATAAATTGAAACCATTTGGTTTTAAGGATATCTCTCCTGCCTTTTTTATTGTTTAATATACCATATACCCCTTGAAAAATTTTGAAAGTTATCTTTCTACCAGGTTTATCTTCATATAACTCCAATTTAAAAAAATATTGTATGATATGAAATGTTATTCTCTTTTGCAAGACTAAAAGAGTTGATATTCAAAATCATTTATTCAGCTGGGAGTAGATGCCAGCCCCTTAGTAGTTTTATTTTAATTTATTGGCCCACAAAATGTATTTTTGGCTGTGTGGATTATCAAAAGGCAGGCAGAAAAGATGTTGCTTTAAGGCCAAAATTTATTGGTTTACATTGGGCAGGAGGTGGGTTGGGCTGGGGAAGAACAAAAACATATGGATAGTGGAAATATTCAGCCATTTTCTAAACAAGGTTACTTGTATTAGTGCCAATGAATAAATATCAGGTATACATTTATATGAATAAGATAGCTATATACATACAGTATATACATGCATATTCAGCAGCAGCACTTACACAGATATCATTGTTAAATATACAATGTTGAGAAAAAGTTAGCAAATCCCGAGTTTAATAAAGACTCCCTTTTATCTAATCTAATCTACAATTTGTGAGTCGCTCTGTGCCTAAATAGGTTCAAGGTGAAGTACAATTTAAGTGTTAGGCTATCAAGATAGAATGAGTAAGGTGAGAGTAAGCAGGAGAGGGAGAGGGTGAAGAGTCTTCTACAGGGAAAGAATTGAGTTGACGTTAGAAGTATGTTTGTTTTATATGGAATGATAATTGTTTGGGTGGGTGGGTGCGTGGGGGGAAGGATGATTATGAACATGAGAAAGATGAATGTGTTTTTATTGTATTACTATGAGTTGCATTGGTTGTATTGCACTGTTGTAATTTTGAAAATTAATAAAGAATTTAAAAGGAAAAAAAAAAAGTACAGTTTACATTGGATGAGGATGAAGTCAAAAACCTGGAACACCCTCCCAACAGCTATCAACAGCTATCTTAAATTTTGGAAAAAAACTGAAGACTCTTCTCTTTGGGGCAACACACTTCATTGACAATCAATAGCCTACTTGACTGAGATTTCATTATCTTCAATGTTATATGTATTGCTAATTCTCCTCTCCTCATCTCCCTGAAGATGACCCACCCCTATCCTCTCCCTGTCTCTTCCTCTACTTCTCTGCCTTTACTCAAATTGTACGTCGCCTCGAACCTACTCAGGTATAGAGCGACTCACAAATATTTAGATGAGATTAGATTAGATGGAAAAAGCTACCGATTGTCAATGGAGTATACTGTCTCGAAGAGAAGAGTCTTTAGTTTCTTTTGAAATCTGAGATAATCAAAAGCCACATTAGGGTTTGTTTGTTTTTATCGCTGACTGCTGCTGTAAAATATCCAATGCTCATAGGGATTCTATGAGTCTGTGAGCTTGTACCTAATGCGGCTTGATACAACAGGGCCAATATGAATTACAAATAGTGCCAGAATGAACTGTTTTGGTTCCTGGGATGTGCTCTGACCATTACTCCATCACTGTTCCCTCTAAGATGTAATGTAATGTAATTTATTTCTTATATACCGCTACATCCGTTAGGTTCTAAGCGGTTTACAGAAAATATACACTAAGATTAGAAATAAGAAAGGTACTTGAAAAATTCCCTTACTGTCCCGAAGGCTCACAATCTAACTAAAGTACCTGGAGGGTAATAGAGAAGTGAAAAGTAGAGTTAGAGGAAAAATAAAAATAAAATAAACATTTTAACAAGACAGCATTGATCTAAATACTTTGGAAGGTAGAAGAGAGGAGAGAAAAGAATAGAAGCATGATGAAGTGATGAAGTGGAGCAAGTAAGTTTAGGAGGAGCGATTGACGTTTCAGAAAGGGCTTCTTCAGGGAAGAGGACTTGGCCGACAGTCCCAGGATGCCTATGTCTCCTCCCCTGAGATGTTCTCCCATCCATGCATTCCCTCCCAGACACACTGCCCGTGCCCCAGCCGCTCCAAGGAGGCTGCCCCAGATGAGGCCCACGGTGAATGCAGGATTCTCTCCTCTGCGGGAAAGCCGCCCGGAGCCGACAGTCGATCTTCTTAAGATCTTCTTAAGAATCCTCCATTTACAGTCTTGCCAGTGGTAGTTGTGTGTGTGTGTGTGTGTGTGTGGGGTGCTGTTTCACTGTCACATTATCAATAGTGAGGGAAAGGCAAGCTCTGCAGGACTCCGGTGAACCTGCCTGAAAGCACAATATTGAAACACCACTTCCTACCGGTAGCAATGCAAGTGGAGGACATCTGGTACAGGGGCTTTGAGGGAACGGTGTACTCCATCCACCAGCAAAGCAGTGCTGGAAATACCATTTAAATTATCAGCACCTAGAGCAAAAGCATGGTTGCCCTGCTCTTGTTAGAACTCTAATTACAAGCTTATACCATGCCTTGATCAAATTAAACAAGTCTTGCCTTTGCAATAAAAAGAATATAATGATTCTTGAGAGAAAATAATGTTCAAAATAGGAACAATAAGACTAATTCAGAATCAATGTGTGAAATAGTAAGTGAAGCCATACTTTTTTTCAGCACAAGTAATTGGCTAATTAAAATCAGGTACTTAAATAACTGGGTATCAAGCAAAACACTCTGTAGAGTAAATTTGTATGTCTGAGTTTGGGCAATCCAGTCCTACAGGTCCAAACTCTCATCTGAACCATAAGTTAATGGGAACTCATCAAAAAAGTACATGCATATAGTATATGGCAGATGGAATGATTGCCTGACCACCCTCATTTCATATGCTCCATCCTACCTATCCTTCAGGAAATCTCTCAAATCATACCTCTTTGATAAATTTCTCTAACTCCTTCCCTCCCGGCCAAACTACCAAACTCTAACCATCTCCCCTCCTTTTCCTGTCCCTCCTTGTAATTGAAAACTGGTTACCAATACACTTGACAATTACTCTCTGTATCTTCGCTGTATATGGTACAGTCTCTTCCTCTGTAAACCGCTTTGAACTGTTTGTGGTATAGCGGTATACAAAAATAAAGTTATTATTATTATTATTATTATATGCAATCCTCTTTGATTGTACTCACAGAAAGGTGGTACATCAAATCCATGACCTCCAAATCACAATTTTAAAAATGAAATATCAGAGGACCTATGAAACAGAGAAATTTATTTATTTTTAACATTTATATTCTGCTTAAAACCTAAGCGGATCACAAATTTAGGGCTCCTTTTACAAAGGTGCGCTAGCATTTTTAGTGCACGCACCAGCTTAGCGCACGCTAGCCGAAAAATTGCCGTCTGTTCAAGAGGAGGCGGTAGCGGCTAGCGTGCGCTATTCCGCGAGTTAAGGCCCTAATGCACCTTTGTAAAAGGAGCGCTTAATTTAATATATTGAATTAAGGCACATTGAAAAACTTCCCTCTCTGTCCTATAAAAGGTCATCTGTCTGGTTAGGGTTACAAGAACATTTTTAAACTTTTGGGGCTTCATCCACGCACTGAACCTGAAAACTCTGGAAACTACAGTGACTCTACCCATGCAGTGTTCCCTGTAATGTCTCAGGAGTTCTCCACCTGCATGCCTACCATGGGGGCAGTTTCAGTGTTTGAGGGGTAAGCAGGTTATCTGGGACTCATACAGAACTTGCCTGCCCTTTGTGACCAGCCCCAATGGTAAGAACATGGGTGGTGGACTCTCGTGCGCTTTTGAGGGATCATTATATCCAGAAGCAATCTTCTTGCCAAGATTACATCAACGCAAAAGAAAAATGTATGGCTTTGGTTATTTATTATTATTATTAAAAAAAAAAAAAAAAAATATGGCTTATTTTTCTTATTTTCATTCATTTTTTTCAATTTGTTTCACATATTCAGATTAATTTAAAAAAATTCAGCCTATATTAGAACTTCTTAATGTGTGGAAATCTATTGTATATACATTAATTCATAGGTCAAAATGTCTTTTAATTGATTTTGCATCAACTAAAAATTTTAAGGCACTTTAACAAACTGGATGCAAGCTAAAACAAAATGCACATCCTGACCAGAAAGCCATCCCAAAAAAAAAGAATTTAGACTAATATCCATCTTTCTAACTGATCTGAGGGGTTCATGCATCACGTGTCAGCAAAAATATGGATGGGGATGGAGTTCACGGAAGGATAACTTGAAGGCATCACTGTTCTTTGAAAAGAACATTGTTGCTCACGTAGAAATCTTACAAGACTTCTGGAATAATGCTCACTGGACAGGCAAATTTAAAATTGAACTTCTCAGTTACAAGAGCATATTGTTTTGTGAAAACTAAACATTGCCTTCCAAAGCTGGGGCCTCTTCATGCCTGTCAGACCTGATGACAGAGACGTCATGTGTGAGACTGCTTTGTTGTATCAGTATCTGGTAGTTTTGCAGTCGTTGACTGTACTATGAATTCTGCCGTATATATTTATAAAAAAAAAATTTGTCAAGAGAATATCAGGCCTTCTAACTGTAAACTAAAACTGAAAGTGGGAATTCAATGGAAAGACAGGGGCATCGACACCTCTTTTTGACTGCATAATAATCCCTCTCCCCTTTTACACAAGTTTGCCCCAGCAGATTCCAGATGTGACTCGAGATGCCAGTGAGAAGGATAGGCGCTGGCCGACTGCTTACAGGATGTGCCTCTCGCGGTCAGACAGCAGTCAGACAGCGCCCGTGCCTCTCTTCCATGCCAGCGTCTCTACTCCTTCTCTTCACCTTCTGCAGCACCCCCACCACCACCACCGGGTTGGACATCCACGCATGCATGGATGTCGATGTGATGACATCACACATACGTGTGACATCATCCCATCCACATCCGCGCATTTCTGGGTGCCCTGCAGCCGCAGCCGTGAGATTAGTGTGCCGCACCTTAAAAAAGTTTGTGACAAACTGTGCTAAGGGCTCCCATGTTATGGACGTGTTAACCAGTTAGAATGCGGTAATCAGAATGCACTAGCTGGATAGCATGTCCATGCCCATTCTCCTCGCCCCCCCACCAGAAAATAAAGTCAAAAAGGCCCAAATTCTATAAACAGCACTGCTATTTAGGCCCTAACGGTGCTATTTTTAACATAAGAACATGCCTTTTTGGCTTAATTGCCTTGTTGGGAAATTTAAGATTATGTACTGACTGCATTAATTTTAAGAAATTATTAAAAACCCAGTTATTTGTTGCTACCTACCTGTAGATGCTGCAGAGAATATTTTAAGCTATAATTTTATATTTATATTTAGATATCTTGGTTGGGATTTTATGTTGATAATGTAATATTATGAATATTTTATGTTGATAATGTAATATGATGAATGTTTTATACTTGGAAGCCGCCTTTGTGGAGCACATTTGGACTATTATACGTTCTCCTTTGTTTTTATTTGGAGCTCATTTCCCCCCCCCTGAAAAAAGGGGGTTGCTGCCTTCCTCAAGTGGACAGTTCTTATTGCTTTGAAATGTATCTTATTTAAATGGCTTGAGGGAGAAGCACCTGATTACTCACTCTGGCGGTGCCAGATGATTACTCTCCTGATGTGGGAACGCCGGGATGTGCGGGACTTTTCCTCCCTCTCAGGGCGCTCCTTTCAACGCACTTGGGAGCCCTTTTGTTCTACTATGACTCCCTTGGCTCGTAGCCATTTGCTTATCTGCTGATTTATTGTGTTATTACATTATTCTGTTCATTTTCTGTATACCTGTGTATTTTATACTGAATCATAGTTCATTTTGGGGCTTGTATTTGGAAGGAGGACCGGGGCGGGGGGGTTTTGGGGGGTTAGAGGGACGAGTATGATGTGGTGGGGTTTTTTATATAACTTGAGCTTGTTTTTCCTGCATATGATACCTTTTATTGTCTGTCTGTTGAGCTCAATAAAATATATTTGACTATACTTGGAAACTGCTTAGAATTTAGGCCAGGGATCTCAAAGTCCCTCCTTGAGGGCCACAATCCAGTCGGGTTTCCAGGATTTCCCCAATGAATATGCATTGAAAGCAGTGCATGCAAATAGATCTCATGCATATTCATTGGGGAAATCCTGAAAACCCGAATTGATTGCGGCCCTCAAGGAGGGACTTTGAAACCCCTGATTTAGGTGGTATACAAAATTTTTAAATAAATAAAATAAATAAAAATCAACACAATAATTGATTGCATCATTTAAAAGCAATTAAAATCACATTTTAAAAAAAAGACACTGTCTCCACAAATGGCACATAAGGATAAAATAGGGCGTACCCATAGGCGTACTCCGTAGTCATGAATCTTGTCATAGATAGGTGCCGGAAATGCAGGCCTCGAAAACCCTGGCCTACATTTCCAGTGCCTGTGACGTAGCCATGAGTCTATAAACTACACCATCGCACAATTGGCACGCGCTCGGCGCCACTCTTGTGGGTGGCTCTCGATCGCAGCGCCGTTTATAGAATCCGGGCCCAAATGACTACTGCACCACTTATTGTGTGCAAACACATAACTTACTGCAATATACTTGAACGCACTTTGTGGTAAGCGTTTTCACGTGTGTTAAGCACAACTTAGGGCTTAGCACCCTTCAGTGGACATACCTCTCTTATTAAGGTTTAAATTAGAGTTTCATGTTTTCAGTGGAAATTGTGCTAAAATACAGACTCTTCTAAGGGGATCACAAAACTTTTTCTCAATTCCATATTTATAACTTTATGTAGCTGTCTTGTCTATACTTGGTCCTGATATTCAGACCGTGGGAGGCCCATGTCATCCTGGATATTCAGTATTGGGGGCCATATCCAGCCACCAGCACTGAATAGCTCAAAGTTTGCTGTCTCAAACTTAGTAAGCCAAGCTGATATTCAGCTGCTGGCCTGCTAAGGCAAAACAGTGAAAGACAGACCTGCATTTTAGGTCTGCCTATCTAGCTGCTATCCTTAGATGACCAGCCACTGAATATGAGTGGCAACATAGCCAGTCACTGGCCAATCCAGCAAGCCGGATATTCAGTGGGAGAAAAGCAGCTATCTCCCACTGCATATTGGTGGATAGCTAGTTAAGTGGTACTGGGAGTTAATTGTGAAATTGGTTTGATGATAGAGTACACATCCCCCTCCAGATTCACGGGTTCAGAACTCGCGACTTCAGTTATTCGTGGTTTTCATCTGAGTGACCCACTTCCACCTCCCGGACCTCTCCACTTACTTGCTTTTTTAAACCTGGTGGTGGGGGGGGGGGGGGGCTGCTGAGCCCGTAAGGAACGGCAGCCTGAGATAGGAGCTCCTGCACCCACTGTCGTGTATCGATAAACTACTACACGCGACTCAATTCCTGACAACCAGTATCTGCAGAGAGCAGTGTCTAAAGATATATATTACCATTCGGTGTGAGTAAAATTTGCTCTGATGGCTGATAAGAAGCTGAATAAGCGTCATAAACCGGAGCCGACATCGCCTTCCAAAACGCCACTACCAGACGCGGTAATTTTATCTGAACTAAAAGAACTTAAAGAACTAATGTCGGACACCAAGTCAGAAACAGCAGAAATTAATGAGAAGCTTACTAACCTTACTTCAGAGTTTGCTGAGCTGCAGACTCGAGTGACCACACTAGAATCCAAAATGGACGTCGCAACGAACAACGTGGCAGAGCTGAGTAAACAAACCCTCAGAATCACTACGCTAGAAAGAGAGCTTGAAGACAGTAACAACAGATCTCGAAGAAGTAATTTTAGGATCCTTGGGTTATCGGAGAATATTCCTGACAGAGATCTCATCACCCACCTCGAGTCCTGGATACCAAAACTACTGGATCTCACATTTAAGAAGGACTTTGAGATTGAAAGAGCGCACCGTGTTCCTTCGCATCGGAATTCAAATGACAAGTACCCGAGACCGGTGGTGGTAAAGCTACTACGATACCAGCAAGTATTAGAGATCATGCAACGTGCCAAAATACGAGCTCCACTGAAAAGTGAGGGTGATAACATACTTTTTGTGCCTGATTTAAGCAAAACAACAGCAGCTAGGCGTAAACAACTGCTTTCCTACAGACCTAAGCTGAAGATGCTTAATGCTAAATATGGCCTGCTCTACCCTGCCAGAATGAGGGTAACTCTCAACAATCAAACTAAAGATTTCCTCAAACCTGAAGATTTGGCATCCTACATAGAACAGCATGCTCCGACCCCAATACATCAGGTTTGAGTGTGTGGTGCTTCACCTTGCATGCTGCGCACAACTTACAAGTCCTGCATGACTGTTTGATTGCTGTTTTCTGGACTTGATGTTTCTCACTATTGCACAACTATAAGATCTTGCATGTGCTGTTTCACAAATTAGTAGTAGTTTATCACAGGTTGTTTTAAGCTTTTGGGTGCTCCTTCCCTGTCACTCCTTGCATGCTACACAGTCGCACTCCCGAAGGTCTCTTAGAGATGTTTTCATCGCTTTTCCACTGTGTTCTTTCTTTGCATGTTGAGGTTTTACATATTAGCTGTGTTGTTCATTCTTTCCTGCATCATTTCAGAGTGGGATACACATGGGATTCTTATATTTCATCATATATGCTTGCATTACACTCAGACTCATATTTGAGTTTTGCTGATGTCTCTTAAAATTGTATCCTTAAAAGCAAAAGGGCTGAATAATAATATCAAAGCAAAAAAAATATTGTCTTATCTAGAAGGGTTATTGATTCAAGAGACACATTTAGATGAACCTGCATCACGGAGGATCAAGCTTCCCTGGACAATTGCACCTGCCTTGTCTCCAGCGATTGAGAAAAAGGGTGGAGTATTAACACTCATTAGAAAAAGTCCCGACTTCAAATTTCTCTCCTCTTCCTCTGATCTGAATGGTAGATGGGTAAGTGTGACCTTCTCATGTGGCGCTTCGACATATACTGTTTACAATATATACGCTCCTAATGCTGACAATCCAGAATTTTTTCATGAAATCTCTGCCTCTATTCTCACAGTTACTAATTCACAAATCATTGTTGGTGGTGATTTTAATATGGTTATGGACCCTGTTAAAGATCGTAAATCTCAAGTTAAATATAAAAAACCGAGAGCATGGTTTGCACTACACCAAATGTCTGAATCCTTGAATTTATCGGATGCATGGAGACTTCTGCACCCCACTGAGAATGAATATACCTTTTTCTCACACCCACACCTGTCCTATTCTAGGATTGATTACCTTCTGGTAAACAATACTATAATCCCTGACATAATTGACACAAGTATCCAACCGATCATTGTCTCAGATCATGCTGCCATCACCTTAACACTTAGGGTTCATACACCTCCTGCTCCACCTAAACAATGGAGATTTAACTCGGCTCTCCTTAAATACCCTAACTTCATTGAACACACTAAAGCAGCCATAATGGAGTATTTTCTATTCAATTTACCTGAACATACCTCCTGGTCAAACTGGTGGGATGCTTTTAAAGCATACATTTGAGGGATCATTATTTCGTATGCTGCCCTTCAACGTAAAATTCATAAAACTAAATCAAATGAGATGGAATCCGAAATACAACAACGGTCTCCATTGGACATTACCTTGTTGTCTGAGTTGGGAAAGTTGAAATTTAATTACAAACTCCAATTAAGTACTTCGGCAGCTAATACCATTTTTCAACAATCAGCCTCATATTTTGCTGATAATAATAAATGTGGCCATCTCCTCGCAGCCTCTCTCAAACACAAAGAACAAAAAACTACTATTTCTAGTATAATACAAGATGATGCCACTATATTGACTACCCCTCTGGATATTTCTCAAGCATTCAAGGAGTATTACAACACCTTATATACTTCTGAATTGGATTCTGACATACCATCAACGTCTGAGTTTTTATCAGACCTACCTCATCCTACTCTGGACAAAGTGGAGGCGGCATCGCTGGACTTGCCTATCACAATTGAAGAATTGTCTCTTGCTCTCAACTCCATGGTGGCTGGTAAGACTCCTGGACCGGACGGCTTAACAGTGGAATTTTATAAAGCATTTCAAGAAACTTTGCTACCCTTTTACAAAGACTACATTGATCACCTTATTGAATCTGGCGAGGTCACTGGTTCCTTTACAGAAGCAACAATTATCGTCTTACCCAAAGCAGATAAAGATACCAGGTACATTTCAAATTATAGACCACTATCCTTAATAAACGTGGACGCCAAGATATTTGCTAAATTGCTATCCTTAAGGATGTAATCAGTCATTACAAAAATTATTGCACCGGACCAATGCGGCTTCATCAATGGCAGATATTCGTCAGATCATACGTACATGTTCTCCAATATTATATCACAACTACATACTACTTCTCCTCTTCAGAAGCAACAGATTTTGGCCATGGGCTTAGACGCCGAAAAAGCGTTCGATCGAGTCGAATGGTCTTTTATGTTTCAGGCTCTACAATGGTTTGGCTTTTCTGACAGTTTCATCCAAAAAATTAAAGTGTTATATACAGCTCCTACCACAAAGACTTACATTAATGGTATCCTGTCCTCCAAGTTTACACCCAGCAGGGGGACAAGACAGGGTTGTCCACTCTCTCCACTCCTATTTGATATTGCACTGGAACCACTACTGATTGCCATTAGAACAAACCCTCAGATTCATGGATTTCATCTCAATAATCAAGTAATCACAGTTTCTGCTTATGCAGATGATATCTTATTGTATATCACACCATCTTCCTTGCCATCCTTGCTATCCACCATAGAGAAATATTCCCTGGAGTCTGGATATAAGCTGAATACAAATAAATTTGTGATAATGCCCCTCAACTGTCCTGAAGTCAAACACGACATCAATCAGTATGGCTTTCAATGGACAGACACCAAAATGAGATATTTGGGTATTTTTCTAGGCCCTACTATTGAGGAAATGATTCAACATAATAATGATTATGCGTTGGAGATTGTGACAGCATGCACCACTAAATGGTCCCCACTCCTGCTTTCTTGGTGGGGGAGAATAGAGTCCATTCGTATGGTCATATCTCCGAAAATCACATATATGCTTAGTATGCTCCCTTTTATTCTCCATGGCTCAGTATATAAGAAGATAGATTCAATACTCACCCAGTTTGTATGGAACAAAAAACACCCTCGTATTGCCCTAGTTAAGCTGAAGGCTAGCAGAACAAGGGGGGGGGAGGGGAATTTCCCAAACTTTATTCAGTACCATTATGCATTCTTACTACGACATTGGTCTCACTTTTTCACAGATTCTGTTGAAGGTGCCACTCCTGCCTGGGTCCAACTGGAGAGTGCAATTTATGGTAATGCCACATTACAGGGTATTGCCAGTGTTTCACTTTCTAAACTAAATAAATCAGACCACATTTTAGCATCTACAAAGACAGCAGTGACAGCTATTGACTCAGCTCTTCCGGTACCATGGTCTGAATCTCGCATGATTCCTCTCTGGAATAATCCATCCTTTACTATTCAAGGAAAATCAATCTGCTGGCCGGTTTGGCAACGTAGTGGTATTCGGTTTCTTCATGATCTTATGGGTTCTGATCACTGGCTTTCCTTTCAAGAACTCTCCAACAGATTTAATCTCACTCCTTCCCAATATTTCCAATGGATGCAGTTAAGGAATGCTTGTCGAAAGCTCTGCCAAACGCTCCCAAAAATGATCTACAACCTTCCCTACTCACACATGTAACCCAAATATCTAATATGGGTGGTTCAGCGTCCTTATGGTATAAATTGTTTCAGACGGTAAATGTGATACTACCTTCTAATACTGAAACAAAATGGGCTCATGAACTATCCTTGCCTTTTGATGCCATAGACTGGACCTCTATCTGGTTTTTCATATTTAAATCCATTAGAGCAGCATCATTACTACAATCAGTATATTTCTTACTTAATAGAGCTACATGGACACCCACCCTCTCTTATAAGATCGATTCCTCAGCTTCCTCTAATTGTTGGTCATGCCAAAAATCTACAGGTACATTAACACACCTACTATTTCATTGTGATCAACTTAAAGATTATTGGACTCATGTTTGGAAAACCATATGTGCTATTTTGGGTTTGACGGAGAATCTATCACCCTCCATTGCAATTGTAATGTCAACAGGACTTACCACATTGTTAGAGATTCACAAATCCAAATTGTTCACAATTCTTATGGCTTTAGCTCTACAGAACATCTTGTACAATTGGAAAGACCTATCTAAAACTGAGTACAATGCTTGGTGGAATTCTGTCTGTTTAACTGGGAAATATGAGAGGGTTTTAGCCGAGAGAACCAAATCTTTCTCTACTTATGATCTTATTTGGGCTCCTCTTCTGAGATATTGTGATAAATGATTTAGCCCGATTTTGCTATATATAGCCAATGTATTGCTATTTACTCATTTCTCTATCCTATGCTTGTATTGTTTACCACTCTCATGTGTACATTTTCATTTAAACTTTTGTATCTCTTCATCTTAGATGAACACAGTGTTGTTGTTTGTAATCAACCCCTATAACTTGTACCCCTACCTATTTTTGAAAAACAATAAAACTTATTGAACAGAAAAAAAACACCTGGTGGTGAAGCAGGGCAGGAGCGATCTTCCTACGCCGCAGAACTGGGAATTAAAATGACTGCCATGAATTCCCATAGTCTCGCGGGAACTCACGGCAGACATTTTTGTTCCCGGTTCTGCATGGGGGCAGCAGCGTATGAAGATCGCTCCTGCCCCGCTTCACCGCTAGATCACCAGGCTTAAAAAGTAAGTACAGTGGACAGATCCGGGAGGCAGGAGGGAGATGGAGGTGGGTTAGAGTCGGATGTAAAGTTATTTGCAATTTTTCCATATTCACGGGTTGGCTTTGCCCCTGAATATGGGGGGAGAAGTCTATACTGTATCTCTTTTTTGACAGCAGAGAATAATTCAAAGAAATGCAGAATCTTATACATTTTAGATTGGTAAATCCACAAAAACAAGAATAAACATAGGCCGTAAAGAAACTTTTTTTCAATGTTCATGTCTAGGATGTGTTGTCTTATATGAAGCAAACTTCTGTTAGTAGCGTCCAAAGTAAGATACTCATATGCAGAGCTGAATTTATTAAAAGCCACAACTGTATTATCATGTGCTATCATGTTTTAATGCGAGTTATTTACCTCAGATCCCATTCTATGGAATATGGCTTGCACTGAATAATGTGCATTTACAGCACTAGCATTGTGTCTGTAACGACCCTGATATTTACATGTTGGAAGGATTCTTTAATTATGTTGATTTTTCAAAGGAATATTCTGGTCAAAATGATTTAACTGGTCTGGAATGGCTGCTGACCAGTTAAATTGCTTATTTGGGGGGCTCTCTGCCCATTTTCAGTGGCATGTAACTGGTTATCACTACTGACACTTTCTTTTTCCCATTAATTCAGAAATGTACACTTCTTACATACAAAAAATACAGAATATGGAATTCACCTTATAATAACATGATAGGAGACAGAGAAATAGTGGCTACGCAGCCGATTCTATAAATGACGTCTAAATTGGCCAGTGCCTACAGAAATGGCACCGGCCGTGTGTCAATCACCCAGGCGCCATATACAGAATCGTGGCTAGCAGTGCCTATGTATAAAAGGCACCGCAAATGTAGGCCAGAGTTCTAAAGGCCTTCATTTCAGTTGCCGAAGTATTTTTAAGAATTGCACTTAGTGGCGTCACACTCCACCCACAGAAACGCCCACTTAAGCATTAGGTGCCACTAAGCACTTTGCGATAGGCACTTATCTTTTATAGAATCAGATAGGCGCTTATGGCACAATAATAAAATTTTTTTTAACCAATTATTTAGGCTATTAAGGGTATTTGCCAATTAATTCCTCCCCCCCTTTGATGAAGCTGCACTAGCGACTGCCGCGTGGCAAAAGCCCTGAAATCTTTTAAATCCCTGTGGGCTTCGGGGCAGTTACCGCAGTGGCAGCCGCTACTGTGGCTTTGTAAAAAAGGGGTGGGGGGAGGGTAAGTTAGGCGCCTAACTTTAGGCGTCCTTTATAGAACAGCTGTTTTGGGGGCTTTCTGGGGGTAGAGTTGTCACTTGGCTGGTTAAGATCCAGTATGCGCCACTTAACCGGCCAGGGTAACCTCATAATTGGGACTACACTTCTCCCTCCGTATTTGCGGCTTCAGCAATCGCGGTTTCGATTATTCGTGGATTTTAGCTTGCTGGATCCTCCCCCCCCCCAAAATTGCATCAGCTTGCAGAGACAAATCGCTGATTCCCAGCACATTCTTCACCGTGTTTTGCCTCCCCTTCAAGAACAGGCCAGGTCTCCCACCATGTCATTCGCGGTTTCACCATATTCACGATGATTTTTAATTTAAAAAAAAAAAATAGCGAATAACATGAAAAAATTATTTGCGGTTTTTCTATATTCGCGGGTCTGTTAATCTCCTATCACAGCGAATAAGGAGGGAGAAGTGCACTTAAAACACAGTTTTATCCAAGTTTATTATGAAATTTGATTTATCGCCTATTCCAAATTCTAAGCGATGTACAATTAATAAAAATTACAGAGTTGGGGGAATCCAAGGCCAGTTAAGTTCCGAATACAACTTAACAGGGCCTATGTTAGCTGGTGCCACATAAACCGGGTATTCATTGCAAAGCCTGGATATGGCCCAGCACTGAATATCCAGGAATAATGCTGGCAGCAGTTAGCAGCTATAAAGCACCCCCCCCCCCCCACATTTTACATAGAACATAAGAGATCAGAATCGAGATGCCCAAGTCATTTCCGGTAGTCTTTTAGGAGAGGATGCACTTGCCAGCACATCTAGAGGGAGCAGCAATTTCACAAATCTGCAGGTTGAAAAAAATGAATGGCACAGACTCAGCATCATCCGTATAGAGGTGTCGGGGCAACTTTGCAACTACTATGTGCAAGGATTAATATTTCCATGTGTAGTTGCTCCATTTTGCAAACATAGGAGCCCTTTTACTAAGCTGGGGAATTCTAAACACAGCACCTATATTAGGCGCCTCTAGCCACCCTAATTGCAGCCGCCTAGCGATGCCTAAGTTCAAGATCCGCGCCTACGTTTTATTTTTTAATTGGCTTAATCGGCATGGTAATTGATCACACTGGTTAATTAAACAATTTAAACGTTCAAACTCTTAGGACACCTAAGTGGAGGCGCCCGCCTACGCGTAAGGATGTCTAAGAACACCTATTTAACCATGGTTATGGACTTAGGCATCCAACATTGGTGTTGCCAAATTAGACGAGCGAAAAGCTGGCCTAATGGAGCAGTGCCTATGTCTAGGACAGCTAGTGATGACTAAGTTGACTTAGGAGCTACTAGGCATGATTCTATAAATGGCACCTTTTATCTGATGAGCGGTAACTACGCCGCTTGACACCATTTATAGAATCTGGTTCTAAATCCCTGTAAAAGATGCCTAAAGTTAGGTGCCCAGATTAGTGCGCCTAGCCAATCTAGGTGCCTAATTTACCCCCCTTCCTTTTATGAAGCCGCATTAGGGGTTTTTATCGCAGGCCACGGCAGTAAAAGCTCCAATGCTAATAGAATTCCTATGAGCATCGGAGCTTTTACTGTTGTGGCTTGCGATAAAGGGGGGATTAGTTATTTAAAAAGCTTAATTAGCGCCAATAACAAGCAATTAGCATGTCATAATTGGCTTAAATTAAAATTAATTGGGTAGAAGGCACCTACCATTTTAAGGAAGGCGCCTAATTTAAGGTGCCTACCAGTAAGTGTGGTTAGGGGTGGATCACGGGTGTGTTTTGCTTGTACGCACCTAGAGTGGATTTAAGTGCCGCTATTTAGATCAAGAAAACCCTGGCATAAATAGGGCACGCCTATGGTTCTCGCATCTACTGGGGCTTAAGTGCACTTTAGGTGCTCTATAAATGGCGCCTAACTTAAGATTGACGTGCTAATGCGCTGCGTTCCTCGGTGTCTATGTTTTAGCAGTGGTGTAGTAAAGGGGGAACAAGGGGGGGGCAGTCCACCCTGGGCACCATGTTGATGGGGGCAACGCCACTCCTCTTCCTCTCCGCCCCCCTGCCTCTTCCCATTCATCCCCTCCACGTGTGCACCCCTCCCTTCCCTGTTCCTCTAGTTGAAGTTATTGTCTGCGGCAGTCAACAATGTGCTCTTCACGACCCCATCAGCTCTCCCGCTGATGTCACTTCCGGGCATCGGGCATGGGAAGTGATGTCAGAGGGAGAGCCGACGGGGTCACGAGGAGCACGTTGTTGACCGCCGTGAGCAACAACTTCAACTAGAGGTACGGGGGGAGGGGAACATAAGGGGAGGGGTGGCACACGTGGCAGGCAGGATCTGGGAAGGAGTGAAGACGAGGGTGGGGGAGGGGCACCACCGCCCCGGGCGCCTCTCATCCTCGCTACATCACTGTGTTTTAGGCACCATTCGTAGAACCAGGGCCTTAAGTGCTCAATTGGTCATGGCCATGAGCTAATGGCTTTCATTGTAGAACTAGGGAAATCGGTGGGCATGAAAAATCTGTGCTGGGGATAGCACAGGCCACTTTTTAGCGCTGCTTAATAAAAGGGTCCCACACAAACAGGGCAGGATTAACCAATAGGCCAAATAGGCACGTGCCTAGGGCCCAAAATGGTCAGGGGGGCCCAATGAAGGAGGGCATCAACATTGTTTTTTTCCAAATGGTGATGGGCCCCTCCAGCATCGATTGGCAACGTGGGGCTCCCCCCCCCCCCGATCAGCAACGCAGGTCCTCCCCATCGACGGAAAGTAAGACAAGCAAGTAACGTGGGTAAGAAAAGCAACGGGAACTGTAATTGTGCAAGCGGTGCTGCTTGCCCAAAGCTTCCCTCTGAAGCAGCTTCCTGTTTCTGCCTGGGCGCGTGGTAGGGTGGGGCGGGGCAGGGGGCCCAGTGTACTTGTGTGCCTAGGGGCCTTAAACGAATTAATCCTGCCCTGCACACAAATGTACGTGCTGCTAATTAAGTAGTGAGGCTGCAATTTAATTTCATAGACAAACATCAACTACAAGGAATTATGGAGAATGACTCCCTTAGGGCTCTTTTTACAAAGTCGTAGTAGCGACAGTGGTGTATCGAGGGTGAGTGGCACCCGGCCCTCCCTTGCCCTAATCTTTGCTCCCCGCTCCTTCTCAACCCCCCCCCCCGGCCACACACGTGGCCCCTTCCCCATACCTCTTTAATTTTCCTGGCGCGAGCAGCGTCACATCAGCTTGCTGCCCGCGTCATGTCTGCTCTTCCTCTGATGTCACTTCCTAGGAGCGAGACTTGATGTCAGAGAAAGCTGACACCGAAGCAGGCAGCAAGTTTGTGATGCTGCTCATGCCAGGAAAATTAAAGAGGGGAAGAGCACGCATGCACGTGGGGGAGGGAGGGGTGCGGGTGCCCCAACCAAGACGGCACCCGGGGCGGACTGCCCCCTCTGCCCCCCCCCCTTACTAAGCCACTGAGTAGCGATGCTGCCATGGTAAATTCACTGAAGCCCATTCCATTCCTATGGGCTTCGATGCATTTACCACAGCAGCACTGTAAAAGGGGCCCTTAATTCCTTGTGTAAAGCCCTGGCCGAAATGAGCACTTTCTAAAACCTATTCATATCACTGAGCATCCAAATCACATCCCCTTAAAATTTCTATGTAGTATTGATCTCCATGTGTAAATAGTTGCTTTTTGAATTTGGCTTTCACACAAGTATATGATACACATGTGAAAATTGTGAATAAGGGGTGGTTACTACTGTTAATACATGTTATTGTATCTCTAACTCATGTTGTTGTATCACATGTCCCATTTTATGCCATTAGATCTAGTTACAAGTAATTGGGATTAAGAGTAACAGTAGCCCGTGTTAGTAACCATGCCCCTAGGGCTTCTAAAATAACCTCCTTAGTATTGCATTTATTATACATTTTATAAGTCAAATATAGAATCATCAAATATGATTTTATGTTGGCTACATTTTTATTCGAGCATGGTCATTTTCAAGAGAAATTACAAATTGAAAATTCAATAATACTTTTACAAAGACAATTCAGGAAAGATTTTTTTGTCATGGTATTTATACATTGTATTTAACAGTCCCTCTTTTTAGCTAAAAAACAAGATGAAGAAAGTGGAATTTTCAGTCGAAAATACAGTGTTTTCACAAGATCGTATCAAAAGTTCCCAAATTTGGAATTTCCAGTAATTGGAAAAAACAAAAATAAAATAATAAAATTGAAAAATTGCATTTCACAATGTTCCAAAACACAATAAATGCTCTTCTCTTTACGTAAAATTTGCCCAAATGATCAATGTCATGTTCCTTTTTTACTAAAATATATCTATATATTGAAGAACTATAATACTGTACACTACAGTATGAAATAAATAAAATTAGGAAATATAAAATGAGCCACATAAATAAAATGTTATTTGACCTAAAATTAAATGAATGCAAATTCTTTTTTTTGTTGTTGTTGTTGCAAAAAAAAAAAAAAAGTTTGGTGTAATACTGACAAAAATAATGAACAAAAAAATACAGAAAAAAATTGCACAAACATGTAAACTAAGGAACTGCTGCCTATTCTTCTAATACTGACATGGGTGCTTCAAAGAACAGGGTGAGCTTAACACTGAAGCTGGTGCAAAGGTAACTCGTTACCCTCTTAACACTATACAAGGATGGCACTTGCAGAAACACACAGATTAAAAGGTTTGCATATAAGGCTTTTAAAACCACCCTTACAAAGGCTTTCTTTGTATCTTATCTGACTTCTTTCTTCATATCCAGGTCACTTTAAGACTTCGGTATCTTCAATTCACACATGCATCACTTCAAGTTCCTTCATTGAAAAAAAAAATGGAGGCCTAAAATTGTGTGGTTACGTAGCCTGGAAACCTGACAAAATTATGAGTAGCAAAAGGAAAGTACAAAAGAGTCGTAATACTGATGTACTGTAGTGCGAGCACATTAAATTAAAGAAGAGTCATAATACTGATGTAGGGTAGTGCGGGCACTTTTCTTTACTTTAAAAAATGTATTAATATAAATTAGAAATATCTTTCTTTTAAGTTTGTAGTGATATATAAGTAGAGTGCAATTCATATAATTTGCTAGTTTGTGCTTAACGTATAAATGTTATTAAACACAGGATTTAGTCTCTTTGAACCACACAGTTTTTAGGCCTTAATACTGTACAAAAAAATTGCATAATGCAGTTCTCAACAATACCCAGCTTAGACGCCAACTAAATCTGTCTCGGCTGAACTGCCCCTTCTGTCCATCTCTACAGGCTTCCTGGAAGCATCAGGCACACGTGCATGGATAGCTTAACACAGCAGTGTTTTCAAGCAGGTAAGAAAACTACTGGAAAAAAAATAGGAAGCTTAAAATGCAGTAGTTTATTACATGCCATCTTCCATATTTTCTTCTTCATGATCCGATTTGGTTTCCATTTTGCCATCTTCCGAACTTTCATCCATCGAATGGTCTCCAGTCTCTTCCTCGTCTCTTATCGTGTCTGGATCGGTATCCATACTTTTATTCTCGCTCTCTTCTTCCTCTTCTTCAAATTCCTCGTCGCCATCTCGTCTTCCCAGTTTCACGTAACCATCTTCTCCTTCTTTCTCGTGCTCTTTTTCACTTTCCCCGTCTCTTGGCATACTCTCTCTTTCCTCGGAGTCAGAGTACCCCTGAGGAGTAATACTCTGTAAATAGGACCGGTTCATCAGTAGCTCCGCGGGTTCCAGGTGACCTTTCTCTCGCGCTTCTCTCTCGGCTGCTTCTCTTTCCTCGGCTTCCCGCTTACAGTAAGAATATCTGTGATTCATGTGCTGCGAGTAAGACCCAGAATGAGAGAAGCGCTTGCCACATTTATCGCACTGGTACGGCTTCTCGCCAGAGTGCAGTCGTGAATGTTCAATAAGGTGATGCTTGTGTTTAAATGCTTTCTTACAAATCTGACATTGATGTGGTCTTTTTCCTACAAACAAAAAAAGAAAATGTCTTAGTTAGAAGGAATAATAAGAGCAATCTTTTCCCAGAAACACAGAATTTGAAAATTGCTGCGACATAAAATATATCCTAACAGTTGATTTAAAAGAAAAATAACTTTGAAGCTGTGCCCTGCTTGCAATTCCTGTTAAACTAAATAAGTTAAAGCTGGCTTGGTGGCAGTGATCAGAGATGTCAAGGGTGAACCATTTCAAAGAGTGATATTCACCATGCAATGAATAAGATTGAAGGCCAAAGCATGGGATTTTCCAGGTATAAATCTTGGAGTAATTGCATTATTTTTTTGCAAATGAAAAAAAAAGAGCCTAAAATATCTGCTTTTACTGCTGCTACTACTTAACGTTTATATAGCGATGAAAGGCTTACGCTGCACTGTACATTTTGACATTTATAGACGGTCCCTGCTCGGAAGAGCTTACAGTCTAACTTGGACAGACAGACGTGACATATAGGGTTCGGGATGCGGAACCCAAGGTGAGAGGAGTCGAAAGCACTCTCAAAGAGGTGGGCTTTTAACTAGGCCTTGAACACTACTAGTGACGGAGCCCGCCGTAGGGATTCGGGAAGCTTGTTCCAAGCATACTGTGCAGCAAGGCAGAAGGGACGGAGTCTGGAGTTGGCGGTTGAAGAGAAGGGCACAGATAGGAGGGACATACCAGCTGAGCGGAGCTCTCGGGGGGGGGGGGGGATCATAGAATTGTTGTATCTGGGCTTTTCTTTGGAAAGTGAAAGCACTATGGGTAAATTCATACTCAGGCCCTGATTCTGTAAGGTCAGCCTAAAGTCAGGGGTGTCCAATGTCGGTCCTTGAGGGCCGCAATCCAGTCGGGTTTTTAGGATTTCCCCAATGAATATGCATTGAAAGCAGTGCATGTATATCGATCTCATGCATATTTATTGGGGAAATCCTGAAAACCCAACTGGATTGTGGCCCTCGAGGACCGACATTGGACACCCCTGAGTTAGGTGCTGAAATAGGTACAGTTCTATAAACTGTTAAGCGTCCATTATAGAATCATGCTTGGTGTTATCTAAGTGTGCTTAGGCAGTGCTCAGCATCCTAAAATTGAGGCATAACATATTTACGTCAGGGTTTTCTTTGCCGAAAGTTAAACACTGATATCGGAGTTCAATGGCACCTAATTCACAAAGAGATGCCTAACCTGAAAACATTCCCACGATCCGCCCCCCTAACCACACCCTTTGGGCTAGGCGCCTACTTTTAATAGAATTGAGCTTTTCAAGTTAAGCGTCTAACTTTCAATTAAACCCGATTACAGCCCAATTGAGGGGTACTGAGTGTCAATATCGGAAGCGATTAGGCCTATTGATCAATTAAGTTAGATTGGTGCTGGACTTTATGGCTAGGTTTTACCTTGCAAGTACTTGTAGAAGCAGTATAAAAGATGTTTCAGAGGTAGATAAAGTACCCAGGAAGTTGTACTCAGATTCTTTTTCCTACTTAGTCAAGCAACTTATTTTCTCTCAGGTTTCCTCTAATTAAAACAGTAGTCGGGACTGGTGCACTAGCATTAGAGCAGGGATCTCAAAGTCCCTCCTCGAGGGCTGCAAACCAGTCGGATTTTCAGGATTTCCCCAATGGATATGCATTGAAAGCAGTGCATGCACATAGATCTCATGCATATTCATTGGAGAAATCCTGAAAACCCGACTGGATTGCGGCCCTCAAGGAGGGACTTTGAGACCCCTGCATTAGAGGCTCTAATGAAAGAGAGAAAGGCTCAGTGAGAGTGAGAATAAGACAGCCGTCAAATGAGTGTGACACACACCTAGTGAGTGCAGCTTAGCACCTCTGTAGCGATACGTTGCTGCTATGCACAAAATCTGGGTTTGATTCTGCACCGAGAGACATAGGCATAGCCCTCAGAGAGATATTTTAGTCATCACATGCCGGTGACACCTAGCGGGAAGACTCTGGGCACATTCTGAAAGGGGCCATGATCTGTATGCCTATGTCAGTGGCTGTCACTCCAGTAACTAGGCTAGATCACAGGGTTTGTTTAGCGGGGGAAGTCACCAGATATTTGTCAATAAAGGCTTCGGGCATCATAGATGCCAATTCTGATTCAGCGTCAAGCCCAAAGGAGCAGGAAGAAAATACAGTGCTAACCCCTCTCTATCCCCAAGAACTAGACAATTTAAAGACAGTTACAACATTTCTGAAAAGCTGTCAGCCATTAATACAAGAACATTCAAATGTAGCATATAGTACAATATTTCCTTTGGCATTTGAAGACATTTTTGACCAATCTTTAGAACTTGAAACCCCTGCCAAGCCTAAACACATCTGGTTGATTCCAGGCCACAAATAGCACTGGAATGTCTTCGACACCTTCCATAGCTTCCATACTTGAAAGTTTTTTTTTTCTTCTTCAAAAATAGAGCCAGCACTAAATACTTGTCAGCATGATGCCACAGGATAAAATGAGGAAAGGCATGATGCAATAGGACGATATCCAGACAAAACATGTGCAATATGGAGAAGATTAAAACAGAGGTTAAGTCATTTTTTTTAATTCAAGAGGGTGGAAATAAAGATTACAGTATGAAATTTAATTTTAGCTTTCATTTCGAACATTGTGAATTTCCTAGAATTATTTGAATAATAACATAAGCTCGTTTGAGCAATTTGCCATTTAATCTATTTTAAGGGGCCCTTTTAGTAAATAGGGGTAAAAAGTGACCTTAGCATGCTCTGAGGTGACTCATTTATGTTTATTAGTATTTATAGACCATGAGTCCATACATCATCTTAGTGGTTTACATAGTACTAAACCAAAAAAAAAAAAAAAGAACCCCTTCAATAATAGGAAAGTAAAAAAATACAAAGAAAATAATAAATTACAGAGTAAATTCTAATTAAAATAGAAAAAAAAGAAAAAAAAAGATTATAAAACTTAAAATACAATTATAAAAGCAGCAACTGCAAATTTCTCCCCCAACGTTCGTACCAATGGATACTAAATATCCCCCGACTGGAAAAAAAAAAAAAAAAGCAATTAAGAGTATGCCAATCCAAAAAGATAAGTTTTTACAGGCGTCTAAATTTAATATGGGAGAATTCACTAGGTAATTCTAATTCCTGGTATGGCCATTTTTACTGCTGGAGTAAAATGGCCATGAGTTAATTTCAATTTGACGTATGGAAAAATAGCTTGCTCAACTAGTCATACAACATGCAACTATATATGAACAAACTAATTGCAGCTGATTTTTATACCAAAACCTCAAACACCCAAGACACTGCTTAATTTATTTTGTGTCCTTACTGGGGTGACGTGATCATCATCGGTCTTGTTAAATTTTTTTAATGCAGGCTATACCCTAATGCATCTATGTGGTGCTGTAAATAATTTTAGGAAGAGCACTTAAGTTCTAGCCCGACGGCTACCCAGCTGTTTCACTGGCATGTTTCCTCAGGGGCAGTTGCTCTTCTCTTCAGGATTATTTATTAACACTGATAAATGGGATCACCCTGCACCACTTGTGTTCCGATTAGAATCAAATCGGAACACAATCATACTGAAGACCGATGATGATCACGTCAACCCAGCAAGGACACAAAATAAATTATGTAGTGTCTTGGGTGTTTGAGGTCTTGGTATAAAAATCAGCTGCAATTAGTTTGCTCATATATAGCTGAATGAGTTAAATTTCACCATTAATGCGTGGCCTTTGTCACCACCCATTAAGCAGGCAGCATGGCCCTGATTCTGTAAACGGTGCCTAAGTCAGCAGGCGACTAGCAAAGCGGATCCTGCCACATGTCAAAGTCAGGTGCCGTTTGTAGAATCACACCCGCTAGTGCCCAAGTCAATCCATGCCCAAACTTTCTCCCTACTCATGCCTACTTTTTGGGTAGGCGCCTTGGGGTTGACGCCTACCGACAAATTAAATTGATTTTAATCAGGTTTTAATGGCACTTTCAATTAACAGCACCAATTAAACCAATTAAAAAAAATTAGCCTCTCCTTTTACGCAGCAGTGTTAGGCTTTTTTATTGCCCACTGCTATATTAGCTCCAACGCTCATAGGAATTCTATGAGCGCTGGAGCTAATTTCACTGCGGCTGGCGATAAAAAAAGCCCTAATGCGGGTTTGTAAAAGGGTGTGTGTGTAAATTAGGCACCTAAATTGGAGCTCGTGAACTAAGCATACACTAATTGCATGGCTACTGCCTACTTTATAGGCAAATCTCACTCATGCATATTCATTAGGGATTTCATGAAAACCCAAACTGACTGGGGGGTCCCTCAGGACAGGTTTAAGAACCACTGCTCTAAGGCATGAAGCCATAATAAACCCCAAAATTCTATTTTTTTCCTTAGCAGCTGTGCAATAACGCTTGATTTCTCCATAGATCTGACAAAAGTATGGGTGAAATTTACAGATTTCCTTTCAATTCTGGTCACCATATCTCAAAAAAGATATAGCGGAATTAGAAAAGGTTCAAAGAAGAGCAACCAAAATGATAAAGGGGATGGAATTCCTCTCATATAAGGAAAGGGTAAAAGGGGTTATGGCTATTCAGCTTGGAAACGAGAGAGCTGGGGGTGGGGTTATGACTAAGGTCTACAAAATCCTGAGTCATGCAGAATTGAGTTTCTTACTCTTTTAAAAAGTACAAAGACCAGGGGACACTCAATGAAGTTACATAGAAATATTTTTAAAACAAATAGGAGTGAATATTTTTTAACCCACTAAATAGTTAAGTTCTGCAACTCATTGCCAGAGATTGTGGCAACAGCAGTTAGCACAGTTGTGTTTAAAAAAAAATTGGACAGGTTCCTGGAGGAAAAGTCCAGGAACTGCTATTGAGACAGATAATGGGGAAGCCACTGTTTGCCCTGGGATTAGTAGCATGGAAGGTATTTGGGCTTTTGCCAGGTACTTGGGTAGCAAGATACTGGGCTAGATGGACCATTGGTCTGACCCAGTATGGTCATTCTTATGTCCTTATGTACTAAAAGACATTACTGTGTTACCACAAATTAAAATACATTATTTAATACAGATCTCTTTTTATGCCAAGTTACCCATTTAATAATAACTCATGTTAATGGTGTTAGCATGTTAATACTCGGGTGACATTCTCCCCCCCAATATTCAGCCAGTGGCGGTCAGTGTGTTTTTACTGATCGTCGCTGGCTAAATTATCCAGTGATATTCAGTGCCAGGCTCTTAGCGATCAATTTTTAGCCCAGGCTGAGCATATCAACTAAAGGGTCCAAATTGGGCTGTATAGATAAGTTAATTTTCAGGAAAAAAATCTATCCGCTTGTTCGAAGCTAAATATTTGCATTCAGTGGAACTTAACTGAATGCTCCCCAAATAGCCAGACAATTTCAGTTATCTAGTTAAGTACCAATACTCAGCACTTAGCCAGCCACGGCAAGCACATTAATAGGACCACCTAAAAGTCACAGGAATTATATCAGCGTCAGAGCATTTACCCTGTTGGCCCATGGTAGAAACCTCTATCGCAGCTTTGTAGAAGCCAGAGTGTTTTTCACCAGCTCCATAAACCTGGAACTTTAGTGCCAGAGTCCAGATGTGGCCTGGTACTGAGTTTCCAGGGATAATGCTAGCAAGTACCATAGGCCATTATTGAGATGGCTTGGGGAAATCCACTGCTTATTTCTAGGATAAACAGCATAAAATCTGTTTTACTGTTTGGGATCTAGCTAGGTACTTGGGACCTGGGTTGGCCACTGTTGGAAAAAGGATACTGGGCTTGATGGGCCTTTGGTTTGTCCCAGTATGACAATTCTTATGTTTTTATGTGATCAAAGTATAGGATAAGCAAGCCATTGTGACATCAGTGATGAGGCTGACTCTTAGGCATTGATGGAATGAGGCATTATGACATCACAATAGGAGCTCTGGAATGTTGCTACTCTTTGGGTCTCTGCCAGGTACTTGGGACCTGGGTTGGCCACTGTTGGAAACATGATACTGGGCTTGAAGGACCTTCGGTCTGTTCCAGTATGGCAATTCTTATGTTCTTATGTGTTAATCTGAATTTTAATGTATGACCTGTGGAAACACACCTTCTTTATGGAGCATTGGTTTTGAGCTTGCCAAACATTAAAATCCATTAAAGTCATAGAAACATAGAAAGATGATGGCAGATAAGGGCTATAGCCCATCAAGTCTGCCCACTCTCTTGACCCACCCCTTGGAGTCAACTGACTCCTTTAATTATACAGCCACTTTACTTTACCCTAGTGACTCTATTCCTGGATTTGACCCCCCGTAGGGATCCCACCTAGGTATCCCATTTATTCTTAAAGTCCGGGATGCTGCTGGCCTTGATCACCTGCACTGGAAGCTTGTTCCACTGCTCAATCACTCTTTCTGTGAAGAAGTACTTCCTTGCGTCTCCACGAAACTTCCCCCCCCCCCCCCTGAGTTTGAGCGGATGCCCTCTTGTGGTCGTGGGTCCTTTGAGAAGAAAGATGTCGTCTTCCACCTCGACGCGTCCCGTGATGTACTTAAATGTCTCAATCGTGTCTCCCCTCTCCCTACGTTCTTTGAGAGTGTAGAGCCGCAATTTGTTCAGTCTTTCCTCGTACGAGAAACCCCCGAGCCCTGAGACCATCCTGGTGGCCATCCGCTGAACTGATTCCATTCTGAGCACATCTTTACGGTAATGTGGTCTCCAGAATTGCACACAGTATTCTAGATGAGGTCTGACCATGGCTCTGTACAATGGCATTATGACTTCAGGCTTCCTGTTGACGAAGCCTCTCGTGATACAACCTATCATCTGCCGTGCCTTAGATGAAGTCCAACATTAAAATCCATTAAAGTCCAAAACTGAACACACCAATAGAAGGGCCTCTAAGACAGAGACTAGGAAGGTTATTTTAAAAACCTCTACACATGCAAATAGTGGCCCTCCAATAAACATTGGAAATTTGGATAATTTCCTTCTATACTGCTCTAATTCGTGTGACCTACTACAATTCTCTCGGTAGTTTTATAAAGACATTTTTATACAGCATAGCTCATAAAATATCTTTTATAACATTATCCCATGCATAAAAGTATGTATTTGACATGAATATGTATACTTTTATGTGACTCAGCTGTAAAAGAGTCTGAATATATAGCAGGTGAAATCAAAATAAGAGTACATTTTTGCACAAATATATATCTGCTCCCGAGCAGCCATACATTCATGCAGCTTTTCTGGCATCATGTTATAAAGACACATAGACACCTGTGTATAATGGGTAGTAAATTTAAAACAAACTGGAGAAAATATTTCTTCATTCAACGTGTAATTAAACTCTGGAATTCATTGCCAAATAATGTGGTTAAAGCAGTTAGCTTAGCAGGGTTTTAAAAAAAGGTTTGGATAATTTCCTAAAACAGAAGTCCATAAAGCAACCTAGGTCACCTGTTATAAAATTAAGGGGCCCTTTTACTAACTTGTGCTAAAAAAAGGCCTGGGGTATCAGTGGCCACTTTTACTGTGGTTACAAAATGGTCACATTTCCTCGTTCCCCCATTAGTTGCCATGTGCTAACTTCCCAATTAGCGAGAAGCCATTAGTGCAGGATCTGTTACCAGCACCTGGTTTACTAAGTCCAGCGCTAACTAAGTATTAATTGTTCAGCGTGCAGCTAAGTGAATAGTGCTATTCTATGCCTGCAAACACGCCTTCAGTGCTAAAAAACCCACCATTTTCTGTTTTTTTAGTGCACCAAACACACTGCAGGATGCCTCAGCGTGCGCCATAGTAGTGGATTTTAACCTGCAGTATGCATACATTAGTACTTACCTCAACTTACCCCCTCTTCTACGAAACCGTGCTAGCAGTTTCTAGCGCGGGGGAGCCGCGCTGAATGGCCCACGCTGCTCCCGAAGCTCATAGGAACTCAATGAGCGTCGGGAGTAGCGTGGGCCATTCGACGCGGCTCTCTGCGCCCAAAACTGCTAGTGCGGTTTTGTAGAAGAGGGGGTTAGTCAAAGGGCTCCCCCAAGTCTCCAGTTATTCTGAAATGGGCCACAAAAAGGGTACATCTATAACAGGCTGGTGGCAAGTAGGTACCTGAAGGACACTTGGGTAACAGCCTACTCTAAAAAGGAGCACAGGTGCCTACCTTCCTTTATAGAATACTACTCTCACTGGGTAGCGGAATTAGAAAAGGTACAGAGAAGGGCAATGAAAATGCTTAAAGGGATGGGACGGCTTTCCTATGTGGAAAGGTTAAATTGGCTAGGGCTCTTCAGCCTGGAGAAAAGATGGCTCAGTGGAGATATGAGAGAGTGGTGCATAGAGTGCCTGCTGGGCCTGAGTCTTCCTCTCTATGGTTCACTAGCCCACCAACCAGTCTACTTACGACACCTGTGTGCTGCTCTACTTGGCTTTCTCATACCAGGTGCTGTTTCATTCAGATCTTTGTCAAGTGGGAGAGGGGGGGGGTCAGTGGGGGAGTGTGTGAGGGGTTATTACCAGTGGTCATCTGATCAGTTTGGGTTCCTTTTTGTATTTAGAGGCTTTTAAAACAAGTCTAGCGCTGGACATCTAAGTTCCATCCTGGATGTCTTGGGAAATCTTTGTCCCCGCAAGATATCCAAGGGCCAAGCACGTACAAAGCCTGCTCCAACATGCCTCCGCCCCCCACCCACCCCTCCTTGAGCTTTGGATGCACAGCAAAGAAACCTAGAAAGACATCCAGAAAGTCAGCTTCAAAAGTTGGCCTGTGGGCGTTTTGGCGAGAAAAAAGGCCCACGTGCCGATGTATGCTATTTTTTGGGACGTCCGTGTTTTGAAAATGCCTCTAAAAGTATTCTGTGAGTAGTGATGAAGTAAAGGGAGGTGGATTGCCCCGGGTGCCATCTTAGTGTTGGCACTGCCATCTCTCCTCCTGTCTACCCCTTGCTCCTTCCCATTCTTCTACTGCGCACATGCTTTCACCCCCCCCCCCCACCCAATCGTAACTCTAACTCTTTGCTGGCGCAAGCAGAAGCTCCAAACTGTTGCTTGCGCCGGCCTCGGTGCTCCCCTCTGATGTTACTTATTTATTATTTTAATACTACTTATTGCCTAAGTGGTTTAAATTCAGGTACTCAAGCATTTTTCCCTATCTGTCCCAGTGGGCTCACACTCTATCTAATGTACCTGTGGCAATGGGGGGATTAAGTGACTTGCCAAAAAAACCTCAAGTGCAGGAATGAGAAAGAAGATGATCAAATTCTAAGTCCAATACCTCTCTCAATATCGTTTCAAATTCTTATCAAAGACACAAATCAATTGAACATTTCTTGCATCAATGATATTATGGTAAGTTACCATAATATAATTGATATTAAGTTACCATAGATATAATATATATATATATATATATATATATATATATATAAGTTACCATATATATTGTATATTAAGTTACCATTGATATTAAGTTACCATAATATCATTGATGCAAGAAATGTTCAATGGATTTGTGTCTTTGATAAGAATTTGAAACAATATTGAAAGAAGTATTGGACTTAGGATTAAGTGACTTGCCCAAGGTTACAGAGGGCAGCATGGGATTTGAATCCACAACCTCAGGGTACTGAGGCTGTAGCTCTAACCACAACGCCACACACTCCCCAGCTCCTGTGACTAAAAAAGTGACATCAGATGGAGATCCGACTCTGGCGCAGGCAGCAAGCTGGAGATGCTGCTTGCACTGGGGAAGCTAAACGTATACAGGGGAAGGGAAGAGAAGGGCAGGCACGGCAGGGGGGATGGATGGAGAAGAGGGCGAGGGGAGACGCCTCCTATTCTCGCTATGCCTGTGTACATAAGCAGGAGCCTAATCAAACTCCACCTACATGTTCTCCCGTTGATCAATGTAAGTTAGTTGGGTATTTGTGGAACAGCACTGAAGTGGAATTTTGTCATTTTTGCAAATATGTGCACACATAAGCATGCAAAGACTGTTATTCTAGACATTAATGCATATCAGGTGTGTTGTAAAGTTAATACCTATGCAATGAATTGCCTCCTATACTTAGAATCGGAGCCTGTTGAGTGATGCTTCTGTTCAAGTTGGCAAATGCGTGCGTATTTTCTAGCGCCCTTACACATTATTAATTTATTTATTAAAAAATGTATATACCGCATACAACAGTGGTTCCCAACCCTGTCCTGGAGGACCATCAGGCCAATCGGGTTTTCAGGCTAGCCCTAATGAATATGCATGAGAGGGATTTGCATATAATGGAAGTGACAGGCATGCAAATCTGCTTCATGCATATTCATTAGGGCTAGCCTGAAAACCCGATTGGCCTGATGGTCCTCCAGGACAGGGTTGGGAACCACTGGCATATAACATTGCGGTTTCCACATCACATACATAAAAATCTTCTTTTCCCTGAGATTATCACATATAACATAGACCTGCCTAAACCACATCGTTAATCATCCCTGTTATAATAGGGATAGAGCACAAATTCAATCAATTCAGAAATACAAGCCAGCTTTAAATCATACATTGATGTCAGAAAAATTCTAAAAGGCGATTATCAACTGAAATCTACTTTAGCATAAGAAGGCATTGGCAAATAATTGAGTTGGCATGTGGGCGTCTTGGCTGAATCTTTGTAAACGTACTTGGGAAATGTGAATGTCTTGATCTGAATGGCACATTTCCCCGCTTAGATCCCCTGGACATGTTTGATAAAGGCACATGTTTAAGCACTAAAGCCATGTTCAATGCATGTTTTATCTTGCTGAAGGAACGCAGGGAGAGGGGGGACATGATCGAGACATTCAAGTACCTCACGCGCCGTATCGAGGTGGGGGAGGATATCTTCTTCTTCAAGGAACCCACGTCAACACGAGGGCATCCATGGAAAATCAGGGGAGGGACATTACATGGCGACACCAGGAAATACTTCTTCACCGAGAGGGTGGTGGATCAATGGAATGGTCTTCCGATACAGGTGATTGAGGCCAGCAGTGTGCCTGATTTTAAAGCTAAATGGGATCGAAAGGTGGGATCTCTTCGCAAAGGGAGGTAGGGGAGGGTCATTGATGTGGGCAGACTTGATGGGCCTTGGCCCTTATCTGCTGTCACCTTCTATGTTTCTATGTAAGGGTTGATTTTCTACATATTCTTGTGAAAACATGCCTTGCATTAAATTGTTGAGCTGGGTCTGTATATCTAGCTCCATTTTTGCATAATAAGATTCAGACTTTTAGTCAACCCTACACGAATGTGGCTGTATTCCACCTCTCATGATATAATTACATTCTTTAGCATAGCATTATAATTACCCTATTAGCCTTAGCAATAGCTTCTGTTGGAGACTGATCATTTTAATAAGTAAAATGAAAGAAATTTGGGGTTTCCTTTGGATTTTATAGCATAATTCCATTTAAGAATGATAAAAGGAATGAAGTGTTGAGATTTTGCAAGCAAGAGTTTTGTTGTATGAATCTATGTTTTGTCGTCATTGCTGGACGATACACAGTAATACTCGGAATTCACTCCTTATTACAGCAAAAAGAGCTTCCTTTCATTTTTCTTATTCGATGCAGGCTTGATAGTTATTCAGTTCTTACTGCACAGACTGGATAAATTAGAGTTTGAATTTGATGTAGGACTCTATTTTGTGAAAGTTTGGAGCGTGAAAGAAAAGTGTACAGGGATAAATCTTGATGGGACAGATTTGAATAACTTTTGTTCAGCATCTCCACACACGTGCCCATTTGTTGTTCCTTACACACACACATTGACCGAAAAAGTCAGATAAATGCTTTATAACTGGATCTTGCTGTTCTAAGAAGGTTCTACATGTACACGCAGAAGGAAATTTTCTGTATAATAGCAGAACTGCTCCCAATTGGGGAGCAACAAGGGCCTTTAGGTGCCGCTGGGGATGATTCCATAAAGGATGTCTAACAGTTGATTGACAACCATGTAAAGCGGTGCCTACATGTTAAGTGCCGGTAGATGCCGTTTATAGAATCAGGCTCAATGAGTTCTACAGGTGTCAACTCAAAAATCTTATCACTTTAATTTGAGTATCACAGCCTTGCATTAAAAGGGAGAGGATTAATAATGGTCAAGAGAGCCTAATTGATTAGCCAGAAGAGTTGGCGTTTTCTATTGCACCAGGGCAGGGGAGGAAGAGGACTGGTGGCCACTGGCCCACCGGAGTATTTCATTTTATGTTTGGGGAAGGAGGGCAGGTGGGGTGGGGCTGGGGTAGGTATGACAGGCACCGGGGGGGGGGGGGGGGAAAGAAGTGTTGGGTTGATGGTAAGGGGCTAATGCATGCTGTAGTATGTTTCAATATCAACTTTCCTGTCAGTGCTTTAGCCAATCGCAGCTCAGGCCCTGAGCAGCAAATTACTATAATGGTTTTGGCACAGCATTAATTTGCATGCTCATTATCTTGACCATACCGGGGGCAATTCTTTTGTGCTAGTTTCATGGTAGACTCTATTGTGAACATTTGAGCCTTGGTCCCTTAGATTGCGAGCCTGATGGAAGCTGAGATACTACTGAAAAGGGTTTGAGTAAAATCCAAATATACAAATAAACATTTTGCACCCCAAGGCACAATTTTAGCACTGCAAAACATTTTGAACCTCAGAGCACTCATAAATGTTTTGAAGTCCAGGACAGTGCAAAATATTTGGGGGTGAAAAACATTTAGCACTGCAAAGTATTTAGCCCTGCTTTCAAAGTGCAAAATATAACACTCCTCAGGGCAGGGCGAAACATTTTGGAAGTCGGTTTAAAGTAGAGCAGCTTGAAGGTTAAAACCAGTGGTGCAGCGAGGGTGAGAGGTGCCCTGAGCGGTGGCCCCCTCCCCTCGCTCTCATCTTCACCCCTTGCTCCTTCCCAGCTCGCACCCCCTTACCTTCCCCCTTACCTCTAGTTGTTCACTGCCACGAGCAATGAGAACTTCAGCGTGCTCCTCGCAACCCCGTCAGTTCTCCCTCTGATGTCACTTCCTACGCGTGGCAACCAGAAGTGAGGTCAGTGGGAAAGACGACATGGTCGAGAGGAGAACGTTGAAGTTGTTGCTTTTGGCAGTGAACAACTTGAGGGACGGGGGAAGGGAAGGGGGTGCACATATGGTGAGGGGAAGAGGTGGAGAGGAGGAGGGGTGCCGATGCCCCCACGACCATGGCGCACGGGACAGACCACCCCACCCCTTACTATGCCACTGGGCAAAATAATGGGACTGATGTCCAGAGGAGCTTGGCTCAGATCCCCCTCACAGCCTTTAGCACCCTGGGAAGCGACTTAGTGGTTAGAACACGGGCCTGATGCTCAGGGTTGTCGGACTCAAATCCCACTGCGGTTTCCTGTGATCCTTGGACACATCACTAACTTTGCTGAGCTGCTGCTGAAAAGGGTGTGAGCAAATAAATAAACATTTTTCACTCCAGGGCAGTGCTGAATCTTTAGCCTGCACTATATGCTTTCTACCACCACGACAGACGACGCGAGAAAGCTTTTCTCTGCAGGAACTGAAGAAGCACCAGGGACATGGAAGGGATTTCATGGAAGCTATGCACTTGTCTTATGGGGGTTGGGTCTGCCATGGCATTGGCTATTTTCAGCTTCATGAACATCCTTGGGTACATCTTTTTTTTCATACACTTTATATTATCACATTTTGAGACATCACCATTGATGTGCTTCATATTTTTGAATGCCTTTAGAATACTTGTTGCAGGTTTCCGAATCTTGCTGCGCCTTGTCAGGTAGAACCGATGTTTCAGCCGTCAAGCTGTGGCTTTCTTCAGGGTATGCTGTGAGGTCTGCAGTTTGTCTTTATATAGTAAGTCCTGATACCTGATTGGTTGGGGATTGAGGTGAATGAGGCAGGAAAATCTGTTTGCCACCAATTTGAATTTTGATGGGAAAGTTAGTTGGTCACAAATTTGAATTTTGGTGGGAAAATCAGTTGGTTTCCTTTTTCCTCCATAGAATGGGAAAGTCTCTGGTGAGTTTAAATATGGTCTCCAAGTGAATCTGTGTTATAGATTATCTCAGGGTTTCTGCAGTTGGCATCATGCTTGTTGCAGGTTTCCGGGTCTGGGTCAGAGGGTGGAGATATGCCAATTTTACATTAGGCTTTTATGTTTAGTCCTCGGTTTGTAAAATACATCATAGGCTCTAGATGTTTCTGCCTATAATGTCACAATCTATATGAAGTCAAATAGAGAAAATTTCTTCTTCTGAGTGAAGCTGTAATATAATGTAGTAAGTAATTGCCACACTCACTATTCACATCAAAGAAATTTGTTCAAATCAAACTTATTCAATTATTCAACAGTTGTTCATTTATCCATACTTCAAAGAGTACTATAATTCATAAGGTTTATAGATTAATCTTTAAGGTGACCTCAGTGGCTACACTCTAGCATCATATTGCGTGTAAAGCTAAAGCCATACCATAGCCAGCCTCCTCATCGGTCCACCATGTATTTCTTATACTTATTATAATTTTAGTGAGATTTTAAAGCCCATGATAACTTATCTTGTCTAAACTTGGGGCTCCGACGTGAATTCAGTGTTTCGCCAGAGAGCTGTTTCAAGGAGCATCCCCATTTAGGACATCACACCACTATCTCAGTGTAGATCTAAATATTGCCTAAAATGTCTGCATTCCAACAGCCACAACTTTTCTAAAATGGTGCTGCATGCCTCAACAGAACAAAAAAGCGGGGGAGGAACTGTGCACACCAGCCTGAGATAAAGCAGAGTTTATTGAATACAGTCAGCGATTATAAATACAAAGCATATAAAATGGCCAATCTATCTTGTGGTTACTTGCAGACCCAACACAGTCTGTGTTTCGGCTTCGAAAGAGAAGCCTGCTTCAGGGGTACAAATGGCAATCCAGTAGATGGCGCTGAAACATTTACACATCTATATCTCACAACGTGAGAAACTGGTGAGAACTCTTAGGAAAGGTAACGTATCACTCGGGAGCTGCATAGCTTCATGCACAGAAACAGAGTTCTCACCAGTTTCTCATGTGAGATATAGATATTTAAGCCCTAGATGCACTAAATTGCTTTTGGCCGATTCTGCAGCAGCAATCGATGTGCTATCAAGTTTGCATATGACTCCCCCACCCACCATGGCAGAGATGCGGTAGGAAGGATACCCACTTCTTCCTGCCAATGTGACCCTCCCCCCCTGCAGCAATACAGCAGTAAGGATGCCCATTCCCTCTTGCCACCGAAGGCCCACTCCCGTACCAGGTGCCCCCAAACATCCTCTACCCTTCCCCTTTCCCCCCCAAATAAAAGGCAGGAGGAATTCCCACTCCCTCCTGAAACCGGAGGTCCCCTGCCACCCCCGAACCTTCTCAAAGACGTTGGAGCAGGACAGAAGCTCAGTCCATCCTGCTCTTCGGTTCTCTGCTCCAGAATGACGAAGATTTCCCTTAATGGTGCATGATGTGATCCACGGGGAGGAGCCTAAGGCCCTGATTGGCTCATGTGCCTAAGGCCCAACCCCTTGGGAGGGGCCTTAGGTGTCTGAGCCAATCAGGGCATTAGGCTCCTCCCTCTGTATCCCAAGATACAAGGGGGAGGAATCTAAGCCAATATTGCATGGCCAGATCAGAAAATGGGTGATCGAGGGGAAAAACAGGCGGTGAGCTGTTTTGTGAATCGGGTCGGTAATAGTGATCATCACTAAAGTTGTGAAAACAGCTTTAGCGATGATCGCTGACTTTAGTGCATCTAGCATCTAGCCCTAAGTATTTCAGCAGTTGATGTGTACAGTTCCTTCTCCACTTTTTGCTCTGTGGGGTGGTTTGCCTTGCTTTTTAACTGCTGCATGCCTCCATGCATGTCATGTACACACACAAATATAATATTAAATCACAGATATTTATATCTGCTATTGACAATATGTAATTTGATACTTTTGTTTAAATGGGTCTGTTACCAGTAATTTACTATTTTATTGTAATCTGCCATGAATTCTTTATAGCACTGGTAGAATATAAATTTAATGTAATGTACATAATTATAGTGCCTTACTTTAGATAAGCAATAGAGAAGTTTGCCCTTATTGAGCCACTTTGCATTGGACATTGTTCTAATTTTTCAAACCAGCCATCTAATTCCTTAGGGACCCTTTTATATACCATACCATACTGTTTTTATACTCCGCCATTATCAGGAAGGAATCAATGTGGCTTACATAAGATTAATAAGGATTCATAACAGTAACATCAAGGATCATTTAATATAGAACTGATGTCTTGAATTACAGTGAGAATAAATGCGTCTTTAGTGATTTTCTGAACTGAAGGTAGGAAAGGATCTGTCGCAAGCAGGTTATAAGGCAATTCTAAATCTTGGGACCTTGGAACTTGAAGGTAGACTTGAAGGGTGATTTGTTTTTCTGGATTTGATGTGGAGAGGGACGAGGCAGTTTACAGTGATGGGTCGTTCTTGAGTTGTAGAAGGACTGCGTGATCTGAATGGCCAATGTTAGCCCAGTTGGGTTTTCCTCATATATAGCCTTGTGGATAATACGTGTGATTTTAAATTGGATTCTGTTCTTAACTGGCAACCAGTACAGTTCTGCCAGTAGTGAACTGGCCCTCTTAAACTGGGTCTTGTGAAGGGTCCGCCATGCTGCTGTGTTCTGGAGCAACTGCAATCTCTTAAGACCTTTCATTGGGATGTTACCATATAGAAAGTTGTAATAGTCCAGATATGGGAGTAGGATTGCTTGAGCTGCTATGCTAAAGCTGGTCGGACTCAGGGCTGATCTTATCATTCAAATTGCCTCCGTCTGAAGAAAAAAAGTTTTGACCAGTGAGGCAAACTACTCTCCCATAGTAAGACTGGAATCAAGGACAATGCCCAGCACCTCTGACATTTTGTCTAAGGATTTTCCCACAGCAAATGCACCAAAGTCCATAGGAACTGAATGGGCTTCAGAACATTCGTCGCAGGAAAATTGCTAACGTGATTTTTCCAAAGGGGTCCTTAGTTAGTCAGTCAGATAAGTCAAGAATGTTCCCTTCATGTGTCCCCCTGATCTGTTTCTCTTTCAATCATCTAATATGATTTAAATGTTTAGGCTGCAAGCCGCATCTCAAAGTATGTCTAATAAACCTGTAACACAGAGAAAAGTGAAGTGCGTCAATAAATGAAAAGACACATGATATGATACCATTCATACCTGTGTGTTCATATTTGTGTCGCAGAAGGGAACTGCTTTTCTGGAATGTCTTGTCACATAAGTCACAGGCGTACATGCCACTTTCTGTTTTCTTGATCTTCTTTCGGGACAGACAGGAATCGGAGTCTGTCATATCATCTAGACCTGACATGTAATCTGGTGTTCCATCAAGCAATTCTCCCTGCGAAGGAATCAGAGGCTTTATTTAACCTGTTTCCCTTAGGTTTACAATCTCTTGGGTATCAGTAATTCACAAATAATTTGATATCTAATATTTACATAGTAGATGACAGCAGATAAAGACCCGAATGGTCCATCCAGTCTGCCCAACCTGATTCAATTTAAATTTTTAATTATTTTTTTTCTTAGCTATTTCTGGGTAAGAATCCAAAGCTCTACCCGGTACTGTGCTTGGGTTCCAACTGCCAAAATCTCCGTTAAAACCTACTCCAGCCCATCTACACACTCCCAGCCATTGAAGCCCTTCCCAGCCCATCCCCCACCAAACGGCCATACACAGACACAGACCGTGCAAGTCTGCCCAGTACTGGCCTTAGTTCAATATTTAATCTTATTTTCTGATTCTAGATCCTCTGTGTTCATCCCACGCTTCTTTGAACTCAGTCACAGCTTTACTCTCCACCACTTCTCTCGGGAGCGCATTCCAGGTATCCACCACCCTTCCTAACATTGCCTTTGATAGTAAGTTATCTTGTGCTTATTTTTAAAGAAACAACTGTTTTGAGGCAAAAATCTTACCCCCCTTTTTACAAAACAGTAGCAAGGTTTTTAGCGCCGACCACGGCATAAACAGCTCTGACACTCATAGGAATTCAATGAACGTCGGAGCTGATACCGCCATGGCCAGCTCTAAAAACCGTGTTACTGTTCTGTAAAAAGGGAGGGGGGTAGGTATTTTTGTTCTCCACTGATGCTATACAATACAATATGTTATTCTTAAATTCATTTCTAAAAGAGCTGAACCTAAAATCTGAAAATGTAGTTGTCTCCTGTTCAAAACAAAACCTTAGAAGTCTTTACTACATAGTAAAGTCTTTTTAATTGAATTTCTGTTTGCGTACCAAACATTATTATACAAACCATTTAAATACAAATCTTACAATTGAAAGCCTCAGGATATATTTTTATATTTAATTTGGTATTTTGGAACAGGGAATATTAATAATAGTTTTTATTGATGTTATATCTATGCTAAAACTGCCTTCAGCAGTAGCAATAATGCATGTGGATCAGTACATGATTAAATTTTGTTCTGTTTGTTTTATCTTGATCCAAAGAGAGCACTTGTTTGTAAGATCACATGAATTTCCATTTGATATCACAGAAATTTGTATTTTTTTTTTTAGGCTAGGTTTGCAGTAATTAATATCAGAGAGATTAAACAAGCTTACATATGTTTACAAAGAGACAGATGCACTATAAACTAGAACACTAGAACAGCTGTAATAGAGGGGAGAGTATTATTCACGTTCCTTTCGTGCGAGGGAGGATTATGTTCTCTCGTGTTAAAACCACACCTGATTTTCACATTTCAAACTATAAAACATTTACCAGGCCATAAACCTGTTAATGCAACCTAATAAAACATGAGAAGTGGCTAGCAATGTACACACTATAATTAGCATACTGAATTTAAAAAAAAAAAAATGAAAAAAATGAGGTGAATTACGGATTCACCATTCAAACCTGATGCAGACATTTAGGGCTTCTTTTACTAAGCTGCAATAACGGTTTTAGTGCGCGCAGAATTGCCGCGCGCACTGGACGCTAATACCAGCATTGAGCTGGCATTAGTTTTAGCTGCGTAGCGCGGGTTTAACGAGTGCTAAAATTCTGCGTGTGCTAAAAACGCTATCGCAGCTTAGGAAAAGGAGCACTTACTGCCGTGGCGTATCTCCCACCTATGGAGTTAGCCATGAGATAAGCTAGTCAACCAGACTCACCGGTTAGGCTGTAGCATGCGTTTCCTCTGACGATAGGCAACCATGTGAAATGATTAAAGAATGTTTGTAGAGTTTTTTTTTTTTTTTTTTTTTTGACATGCATGCCTTGGTACTTAGCTATTACTCATCAAATTGTTGTTTATATACATTTTTGACATCTTGGTCTCAGCCCCTGCTTTTCTGCAGCAATTTCAAGGGTATATTCTGTGACAGGATAAATTCTGAGCCACATTTGGAGGAAAATGGTTTCCCTCTGCATATTGTTTTCACATATACCATCACTACTCCTCATTTTCTTATTTTATGTGTTTTGTTCTAGCTTTTAAATCGGTTGATCTCTCAGCAATGGTATGTTTTGAATGTTTAGTCTCTAGCACTAGTATTCAATCTCTTAGGGCTATTCATTGTCACCATATTATACTCGTTTTCACCAATATATTCTTCTGATGGGTTATCATTTTTTCCTTATTTTTCTCTATTCGCGTTCTTTGGTGCTCATATTCACACAGCTTTACACACCGTTTTCAACAACCATTTTTCATCCTCGCTTTCACTGGTTCTTTACATACAGTATATAACATTTTATATATAACTGGTTCTTTACATACAGTATATAACATTTTATTTGTCATTGCCATTTCTGGAAATGACAACATATGTTTCCATAGGATCCCTGATGAAGGCTATCATACCAGCTGAAATCTGAAGTCCATTCCACTGCTATACCACTTGTCAGCTTCTTTCGACTTGTTTGTAATTGGAGTGATCACCAAAGTGACATGATTTTAGTACAGATCTCAATATAAATTGGCACGCCTATGGGATTACTGACTTCTTTTCATGTGGATTTTTGTGCTATTTATAATTGTTTTAAATTTAATTTGGGGCTTTGTGTGGTCAATAAACCTGTGAATTTCCAGTTCATCGATTCCACTTTCTGTTTGCCGGCATTGTTTTTTGTGGTTTCCCCTGCATATTAACTGATACATTTTCCCCATTATAAAAATAAAGCCATTTTTGAATCTTCCTTTTATTTTGAGGGGAAGGAGAAAGGGATCTGAAATATTAGCAGAGGGAGAGAATCAAGGAAGAGGAGATATAGGATTGAGGATTGGGGTGGAGAAAGAGAACAGAGCAGGGTTGGAAGGTTCAGGGACATGGAAGGGTTAGGGAGGAGGTTTCTGGTAAAGAATGACACGGGGACAGATTTTTTTTTTCCCCATCCCTGGGGGAACTCATTTTCCTGTCCCGTCCCCATGAGTTATTTTCCTGTCCCTCCCCCCATTCCTGCAAGCTCCATCTTCATCTGCACAATCCAAAAACACTTTATAATCATAAGTGTTCAAGGCTTGTACGGTTAAGGCAGAGCTTACAGGAATGGGGCATGGACAGGAACAGCGACAAAACTCACGTGGACGGGGGAAATTGAGTTCCTGCTGGGTCGGGGACATATTTGTCCCTGTGTCATTCTCTAGTTTTTGGATCCGGGAACATGGATCCAGATTAGAAGGGAAGCGTTCCTCTCCTTGCTCTATTCATACTCTGCCTCAAATTCCTGTCACCTCTTAGGGGTGTCAAAGTCCTTCCTCGAGGGCCGGAATCCAGTCGGGTTTTCTGGATTTCCCAATGAATATGCATTGAAAGCAGTGCATGCAAATAGATCTCATGCAGATTCATTGGGGAAATCCTGAAAACCCGACTGGATTCTGGCCCTCGAGGACCGACTTTGACACCTGTGCCTGAGTCTAACCTCTCAAAATCCCATCTGCCCTCCTTCCCTTCCCCTTCATTTTCACATGTATACAGATGCATCCTAGTCCTATCTTTCTTTCTCCCTAGTAATCCATACTCTTTTACCTTCCACTTCATCTCTTATCACTCCCAGTTGCTTTGTTTCTTCATATCACCTGATTATTTTTTATTTTATTTATCCAACTTATTATACAGTGCAGTGTTCAAACCATCCGTCAGAACCCTGATTACAAAGGAGAAGATCCCTTTCCACTAGAGCTATTCTCCTGAAATTTTAAAATAATGTAAGACGAGATACCTACGATGAGCAGCTAGACTGTTCCCCCTACCGTAGGTGTTTTCCTCCCCCTTTCTTTTCTATCACAAATTGGAGTTCTTCCCCTGTCCCATTTTGTATTGTAAGTTATTTTTATTTTTACTATTTTTGTTAAACGGTATTAATTTTATTGTATGTTGATACCAATTTTATTGTAAGCCGCTTGGTTGGTGACGGGACAAAAGCATGCAAGACAAACGCGCGCCGACAATTCAGAGCAAGATTTGAGCGCGCCGCAGGAAAACCTTCTTTTAAAGGGCTCCGACAGGGGGTGTGTGTGGGGGGGGAACCCTCCCACAGTACTTAATAGGGATCGCGCTGCTGTGTTGGGGGGGGGGTGTAATCCCCCACATTATACTGAAAACTTAACTTTTTCCCTAAAAAATAGGGAAAAAGTTAAGTTTCCAGTATAATGGGGGGTTACAACCCCCCAAACCCCCCACACCAGCGCGATCCCTATAAATAAAGTGGGGAGGGGTTCCCCACCAACACCCCCGTCGGAGCCCTTTAAAAGAAGGTTTTCCTGCGGCACGCTGAAGTCTTGCGCTGAATTGTCGGCGCTCGTTTGTCGGCGCGCGTTTGTCTCTTATGCTTACGACTATGAACCGCTTAGTTACTCTGTGATTTGAGGGATATCAAGAAATAATAAAAATTTTAAACTTCCTAGCTAATCAGAGATGGCAAGACAGATAACAACTAGGAGAGAGAAGTAGCAGAAAGGCATAAGAAATGCATCTAAGTGTATTTATCCTGGCTTCAGGGAAGTCTTCAGGCTTATGCAAGTTAGGCACATGCCTAAGGTCTAAATATATAGGAGGAAACTCTCAGATGTGCAAATTCAGGACTCCCAAGGCACATTTTTGCCCTGATACATCAGATGCTAGTAGAAAGAAGCATGTACGTGTGGATGTAACATACAAATGAAGGCAGATAAAGACCTTTATGGTCCATTCTAGTCTGCCCAACAAGGCAGCCAAAGTCCCTGTGTGAAGCTCATTTAATTTTTTGCTTTGATTCCATCCTCTTTCTATAGAGCAGGGGTGTCAAATGTTGGTCCTCGAGGGCTGCAATCCAGTCGGGTTTTCAGGATTTCCCCAACGCATATGCATGAGATCTATTAACATACAATGAAAGCAGTGCATGCAAATAGATCTCATGCATATTCGTTGGGGAAATCCTGAAAACCCGACTGGATTGCAGCCCTCAAGGACTGATATTTGACACCCCTGCTATATAGGGATCCTCTGTGTGTGAGAAGGGATGGCAGAGCCAGCAGGGGGTATATCTTCTTACCACCCAGCAAGGATAAGAGGTAAGCAGCATTTGTTACCTGCTGTTTCCTCATCTACCAGTTTTCCTCTGCAGTTAGAAGCATATGAAAAGGCTTGCAATGGACTTGTATTACAATGGGAGCACACTGCACTTGTTTGCCTGGAATTCACCAAAGGGTTATCCCATGGGGAACCTGACAATTCCATGGCAAGGGCTAGAATTACAACCTTTTGTACAGCTGAGGAGCTGCATGGAACCGGGAGCCCTGCTCCTGATGATCAACACTTAAAAGCGATCAGTCAGCATTTAAAACATTATACATTTGCCTCCCTTCTATAATCCTGCAGGAACATTTTTGATCGGGAAGGGGTAAAACGCGGACCTCACTGACCTGACGGACTTCGCGGATCTAAACCCGTACGGCCTTAAAAATCAGAGGTCCGTGTCGGTCCGTGTCCGTGGCGCTTGTAGTTTCTGTCGCTGACAGACCTGGATGAGATTTTAGCGCTGACGGATCCGTCTCAGCAAATGGAGGGAAAAGTGTTAGGATCCGTCAGCGCTAAAAAATCTCTTCCAGGTCTGTCAGAGCCAGAGACTAGTGCTGGAGCGGCAGAGCAGAAGCCAAGAGAGCGGGGACATAGGTTTTGGACGTGCGTTATGAAAAAGAAGTCTCCAAACTCCAGCACTAGTCTCTGGCTCTGACAGACCTCGAAGAGATTTTTAGCGCTGACGGATCCTAACACTTTTCCCTCCCTATGCTGAGACGGATCCTTCAGTGCAAAAATCTCATCAAGGTCTGTCAGCGACAGAAACTACAAGCACCACGGACAAGGACCGACACGGACCTCAGATTTTTAAGGCCGTATGGGTTAAGATCCGCGAGGTCCGTCAGCTCCGTGAGGTCCGCGTTTTACCCCTTCCCTTTTCAATCTTAGCGTGCAAAATTGTGCATGCAGGTTCAGAAATAGCACCAGGTATGCATGTAAGTTAATTGGCAAGTTAACCACTGACTGGCACTAACAACCAATAATTGGACTTAATTGGTACATAAGAACATAAGCATTGCCATACTGGGACAGACCGCAAGTCCATCAGCCCAGTGTCCTGTTTCCAACAGTGGCCAACCCAGGTCATTATGCCTACGAGTAACTTGCACTGTTTTTATGTGTATAACTGCATCCAGTCACTATTCTAGAAACTATGTGGAAAATCTACAGTATAGGGCATAACCGCAAGGGGTGCGGATGAGAGAAGGGAATTGGGGAGGGGGGGATCAGTGGCATGCCCAGTACTTACACACTAAGATTCTAGAGCACTGCCAGTTACTCATGCAACTGCAACATTTAGTCGTGGCCACTTGCACCATCACCGACATGGCACAAGCGGCCTAAATAGTTTGCTCATGAATGCCCATTTATGCTAGCCTTCTATAACTGCAAATCTATGCGCAATTCCTGATAGAATTCACATTTAGTGCTCAGTATCCGAGCACCTACATTTCAGCTCCATTTTCAGACTTACTCCCTCAGGGCCGGATTCTGTAAATGTCACCTACATTGGCCCGCGCCTTCAAGAATGGTGCCGACCACGTGTCAATCATGCGTAGGCGCTGGTAATGTAGGCCAGGGTTTTAGAGGCCTACGTTACCGGTGCCTAAGTCTGATGGAGAATCACAGAAAGCGGTGCCTAAGGTCATCTACTCCCCCTAAGCACACCTACTTTGAACTTAGGTGCTGCTAGGTGCCATGCTTAGATTCGATTCTGGCGCCTTTTTTCAATTGTTTTTTTTTAAACTACACCTGCTGATTTTTACTGATTAAATTAGGCAGAAATTTGGTTGGCCTCCAGTAGTGGCATGTATTTACAAAAGAGCATGTAACTAGAAACGTACCATTTTACATGCATATCTGTAAACATATGTGGATACATGTTTTGAGAGCTGGCATTTATGCATGTCCTTGATGCAGCTCTATATAGAATTACCCTCATATGGATAAATCTACTGGAATTCTTACAGACCACCCCCAGCAATATGTGGATAGTACTGAGGCAGAGCGAAGACAGGGCATAGATGACCACCCAACTTTATGGATAGCTGGTGATATTCATCCACCATCTTGTTTTAGGCCAGCAAAAAGATAGTCTTAAACCATATTCTATAACAGGCATGTGTAACTCCTAGGCACACCCAGACCCGCTCTTGCCCCTCTCATGCCCATGCCTCCTAAAAGTTGGGAATGAGAGAAATTGCATGCACAGCATCTAGAATAGTGACTATGGTCAGTTTTCTCAGCAACTGCCAATTGGTGCCAGGTAGCATCAGTTAATACTAGGGCTGCACATCTATTAATCACAATTACAATTTTTAATCATATAAAGTGCCCCCCCCCACCCTCACATTTTAATGACGGACCAAAATGATTAGAAAAATAAAATCACCAAGCAACAAAGGTAAGAAAAATGATTTATTTTCAATTTAATAATTAAAAACAGGTCAGTTCTGAGAAGTTACTTCTCCTGTCTATATTTGCCACTGTACGAGTATAGAAGGAAATGTGAAGGGGGGACGCTTTATGGGGTGAATTCTATAAACGACGTCCCGATGGTAGGCGGCGGTAGGTGTCCTACCGCTGTTAAACCAGCCAATCGGGACACATGTTTAAAAAAATAAAATAAACCACTACCCAAGGCAGGTAGCCTACATTGTAGGATTTTATGCGAGCCTAGGGAGAAGCACAGAGCCGCCTAAGCTCGCCCAAGGCTAGGCGTGGGCTCGCCCAGAAGTGGCCTTAGGCGAGCTTAGGCATAGACACGGCTGCTGAAATGATCGCGGCAAGGGAATCTCCCTGCTGTGATCAATTTAGCGGCCGTGGCAGGGAACCCATCCTCCATGAAGACAGCTGGCAGGAGGGATGCCGTGTCCCTCCTGCTGGAACCCCTGAAGCCCCCAGAATTTCCGCGGCAGGAGGAGTGTCCAATTCCTCCTGACACCATCCCCTGAAGATCACTGGCAGGAGGGATGCCTAGTCCCTCCTGCCGGAAACTATCCCCCCGAAGATCAACAGCAGGAGGGATGCCAGTGCCCTCCTGCCAGACCCCCCTGAAAACTCACCCCCACTCTGACACCCCCCATGCCCACCTGGATTCCCTTCATACCTTTTTCTTGTATGCCGGCCAGAGCGATCCTTACTTTCTCTGGCAGGCAGGCCCGACTCCACAGAATGATAGACCCTCTCCTTCCTGGTGCATCCTGGGATGCACTGGGGAGGGGCCTTAGGTGCCTGGGCCAACCGAAATCTTAGGCCTCCCTCCCATCCCTTGGGTCACCCTCCTTGGGAGTGGACTAAGGAATTTGGCCAATCATAGTCTTAGGCCTTAGACATCTGGGCCAATCAGAGCCTTAGGCCCATCCAGGAAGGGGAAGCCCCACCATCCCTCTGGCCGGCCCCACCATCCTCTGGCCAGCATACAAAAAAAAGGTATAGGGGAGATCCAGGCAGGATTGGGGAGGGGGGCAGGTTTTCAGGGGAGGTCTGGCAGGAAGGAGTAGGCATCCCTCCTGCTGGTGATATCTTTTTTTTTTTGGGGGGGGCGTGTTTCCAGTAGGAGGAACTGGGCATTCCTCCTGCTGTTGATCTTTGGGGGGGGGGGGTTCCTCTTGCTAGCCGACTTCACAGCTGGGGGGTTTCCTGTCATGGCTGCTGAGCTGATTGTGGCAGGGAGATTCCCTTGCCGTGATCAGCTCATTGGCAATGCGATTCTTTTGCCGGTGCCTGTGACATGGACGCAGGTTAGAGAATTGGAGTGGTTAGGCGGGATTAGGCTGCGATTCTATATAGGACGCCCATATATGATTCTCAAAAGCCGCTTAGGTGGTTGCTGAGACTGAGCATCGTATACAGAATCAGGTCTTACGTGATTAAAAATTTTAATCGTGATTAATCGATGTGCAGCCCTAGCTAATAGCAATTAAAGTCAATAATTGGCTGTTAATTCCACTTGACAACCAATTATGAAGGCTCCCTTCTATCAAGCCGCATTAGGGTTTTTTATTGCCTGCTACCCTAACATGGCTTGATAAACAGGGGCCTAAATTAAGTTGCTTGTGTATTGGGCACCCAATTCTGTGCATTAAGCATAAAGTTGGGTGCCAACTTTATAATTTAAGGGGTATATATTTATTCCAGTGGCTATATGTATTTTCAGCACCACTGACTATGCAGAGTGGCATTAAATAGATATTTTAAATTCTACAGGTGGCAATTAAGAAAGAAAACCAGGGTTTAATTATTGGCCTGGAAATATATTTAGTGACATCAAGTAAATGTAGATATATCTAGTGTTCAGTATTGATACAATAGTTTAATTGATGAGAAATAAAACTAAACCAACAATACAAATAAGTAGCAGCAATTGTTTAAAACTGTTTTTGCTCCTTTTCTAACCACATTGCTTAAAAAATATGCAAAGAATGTTATAGTTTATTCTTGTAACAGTAACACTGTCCATGTGACATTGAACATCAACACTTCTCATGACCATAAAAAAAGAAAATTATTTTGTTCTTTCTTACTATTTTTGTTACAGTTTGACAGATTACAACATATTTCCTGCTACACTTGGAAATCATAAGTAATTTTGACAATTTACCTGAAAACCTTGTTTCCGTTGGTATTTTCTCCTTTGCTGCATGTCAAATGTAGCTGCCCCAGCTGGATAAGTGTAGGCCATGTGTGGTAGGAAGCTCATGTGATCTAGGCCTGGGTATGGTCGCATCCCAGGAATGCTGGTCTGAACTTGGGACATAAAAGCAGCTGGGGGAAATGCGCTTTGCGGTGGAAGTGTTGCGTACAAAGGTTTGGCAGCAAATGGATTCATACCAAATAGCGGGTCAGTGCTCTTATCAAGATTATTTGAGTTAGAAAATTCCTTCTTTATGAAAGTCAAGTTTAATGGCTCATCTGAATTTTCAGATGATGAGGAAACACTGTTATGGTCTATACTGATGTTATTGGGTTTTGTTTTGTTCTTTATGGCAATAACACTTTTGGGTTCCTTCATTAGTTTTGGTAAAGACAAGTCCAAAGGCTCAGCCTGAAGCTCCTCAGATGAGAAACTGTTTGGAGTGTACGAACTACTATGGGAGTTTTTCGAAGATGTGGAAGAAAGATTTAAAGGAGAAGGAGTATTGCTCCTGGAGTGGTCCAATTTATCAATAACTGGTTTAATATTTGTAAAATGAGTATGTTTAGTTAGCCTGAGAGGAGTATCACAATTAGTGATACGACTATGGAGTTCAGCTATGGATGGTGAAATTAGAGAGTCCACAGGTTTTATTGGCGATCTTACTGATAAAGAGTCTTTAGTGGGAGTGTTATTGGTGGCAGCCAGCACCACCTCAGCAGTGGTTCTTTCCAGCGGTGGTGACCTGGAACTTGCGTACTGGTAGAGTTTTCTTTGCTCAAACCATGCCTTCACAAATTCCTGAGGAAGACCCACAGCAATGGAAATTTTCAGTAGCTCATCAGAGTTAGGCTCCATATTCATAGCATAATAGGCTTTAAGTACAGACATGTGGTCCTTGTATGGGTTGATGGGGCTAGTCATTCCTTTCTCAGAAAGTACTGATGACAACAGGAGGGCTTGTTTCTCAGCAAACACTCCAGGTTTATTGAGAGCCATATTTTCACTAGGCTGAAGGACTGCCTTTATTTCTTCGTTCATCTTGCACAAGTAACGTTCATGCTGATGTAAGGGAATGGGACCGGGAAAACTTTCTTTACAAAACTGGCAAGAAAATGGAGTTATGTTATGGTTCTCTAACATTTTATCTTCACTTACCAGATCTATCAAGGTACGCAGTTTCTCTTTTTTAATATTACTGAGCTGCCTTCTTGAGTCCGTTGTTAAACTTTGAAGGCAAGCTTTGGCTTCATTGACCTTTTCTAATGTATAGTCAATAATACTTTTAGTGGCACCATTATGACTCACTACAGGAAGACCTACTGGTGGAATTCCGGGGGAAGTAACTCCTTGTTCCTCTCCTTGAGATCCTGCATCCTTCATATGATATGCCTTCAGCTTTGCGATGTCATCAGACTTATAGTCCATTTTCTGCCTACATATGGTGTTGTCCACAATCTGTAGAACCTTCTGTACCTCACTTAAGTTACCTGGATATCCAAGTAGTGGTACTTCCATCCCTAAACCTAAGTGCTGCATCGAACTTTGAGCAGACGCGTGGATTTCTAATGCACTGGTTGCTCCAAGTCCACCATTCATAAAAGGACTAGGCCCATTAAAACCATGTGAAGTGGCCAGAAGAAGCTTATAGTCATTGAAATCTAGTGGTTCTGTTTTAATTTTCAATAAGCTTGATTGCTCAGACATACCAAGTGGTTTGCCATTTTCCAACTTGTGTCTCAGTTGTGTAATGGCTGAGTTAGTGGGTGAGGAAGATACAGAATTAGGAGAAGAACCCGTCTTGATATTGTTTCTCATTCTGCCATTTACAGAGATCAAGCCAATACATTTCTTGCTGCTGATGTGTGAACTATAGGAGCCAGAATGGGAGAAACGTTTCTTGCAGTTTGGACATTCATATGGTTTTTCACCTAAAATGACAATAAATGCTCAAAGTTAGTTTTTGACTTTTGCTAATTTCATTTAACTATAGATCTGATGTAAAACGATTGATAATGTAATCACAAGGAAAATTCAAATCAATACTAAAGTGTTTTTAAAAATTTTTATTTATTTTAAATTTTTCTAACACGCTTAAACCTAAGCGGTTTACAGAAAAACAAACATAATCAGCATGTAACTAAAACATACAAAGGTAAATAGATAAACACTTTCGAAGCATTTACAATCAGAATCATAAGTCAATCAAGAGAATGCCTCCACAAAGTTATTCTCAGCAGTTTCTTAAATTTTTGAATATCAGAAAGCAGCCTCAAGTGTCCTGTCAACTTATTCTATAATAATGCGCCTGCAACTGATATTATAGATGCTCTCAATAGCATAACATACTTTTGCTAATTCATCTGTTGATAATCAAAACATTCCCTCTGATCTTAATGATCTAGGAGGTTGGTAAAGCTTCATCAATTGTGTCAAGTATCATGGGATGTTAAAGTGAATAACTTTAAAAGTCAGCATCAAGACCTTGAAGACAATGCAAAATTTAATAGGCAATTAATAGGTGGAGTTTTCTCAAACTTGGTGTAACGTGTTTGAACACGCTTTTGCCGCATATCAAACATGCGGCCGCATTTTAAATGACTTGTAAGGCTCTGTGCCATGTTGACAGAATGCCTAAATAAAGTGCATTACAGTAATCTAGTTTTTCAATTACTATAGTTTGAACCACCACATGCAAGTCATAACCTGATAGCATAGGCTTTAATCTACTCAATAATTGCATTTGGAAAAACGTATAGTCGTTAGTGAACCTAACATGAGGAATTAATGCACGGTAAAGCCCATATTCTGTATATTGCACCCAAAAAATTGATTCCGACTAGAATGGGCTTAGCACAATTCTATAAAAGGTATGCACACCTTATAGAATGATGCTACGCGCTAGTGCATCACACAACTTTTAGGTAAACCCTTTTAAGCCAGGTAAAACCAGACCTAAATACTTGCTCCTGACTTGTGTATGCATCGGGCATATTCTATAACAGCTCACATAAATTTTAGGAATTCCCACGCTCCTTCCTGGCCATACCCTTTTCAGACTTGTGCATTAGAACTGGCATGCAGCACTTTATAGAAAATAGGTCTACCAAGTTGTTGCAAGTAACTCTCAATTAGTGCCAATTATGAGGTGTTAATTACCAATAAGCAGAACTAATTATTTATTCACTCATTTTCTATACCATTATCTCTAGGTAGCTCAGAACAGTTTATATGAATTTATTCAGGTAATCAAGCATTTTTCCCTGTCTGTCCTGGCGGGCTCATAATTTATCTAATGTACCTGGGGCAATGGGGGGGATTAAGTGACTTGCCTGGGGTCACAAGGAGCAGCGTGGGTATGAACCCCATAACCTCAGGGTGCTGAGGCTGTAACTTTAACCACTGCGCCACTCTAGAAATCATAATGTAGTAAAAGTGAGCCTAGCGTAGGACAATCAAGCCATTGTGATGTCACTGATGAGGTTGGCTCTCAGACATTGGTAGAATGAGGCATTATGACATCAAAATTCCAGCTGTGGTTACCAGAGACAGAAACTTTTCATACTATTCAATTTTTGTTACTGTTCTCCCTAGGGAGCTCAGAACGGTTTACATGAATTTATTCAGATGCTCAAGCATTTTTCCCTGTCTGTCCTGGCGGGCTCACAATCTATCTAATGTACCTGGGGCAATGGGGGGATTAAGTGACTTGCCCAGGGTCACAAGGAGCAGCATGGGTTTGAACCCACAACCTCAGGGGGCTGAAGCTGTAACTTTAACCACTGCGCCATACTCTCCACTTGCTAAACAATTAATTTATGCATACAAATCGGCTGTGTGAAATGATTTGAGCATACAAGGTAAGGTGCCGTATACAGAATTTGGGGGTAAGCGCAAAGTCTGTGTACAAAGAGCGTCAATTAAACCAATTTAAACAAATTAAGTTAGGTACTACCGGGTTGGGAGCTGCCAATTTAGGCACCTCATTTCAGGCACCATTTATAGAATCAATGTCCGGGTCAGAGGCAGTGCCTGGAAGTTATGTGGGAACGTCCAATATTCAGTGTGGTTTCTGCACAGCTAACTAGAAAAAGGGAGAACTACTATTTAAGCGGTCCTACTTGGGACTGAATATTGCTGATGCTTGCATAACTCCTGGCTCCTCCCAGACTCTGCCCTCAGACGTCTCTGGCCCTGCCTGGTCAGTCTGGACGGTCAGAGGGGATATCTAGCAGTATGGTCATGGTTGGAGCTGCAGCCTCAGCACCGTGAGGTTGTCGGTGCAGGCCCATATTGCTCCTTGTCACCCCGGGCAAGTCACCTGCTTCCCCATTACCAGGGCAGACTGGGATAAACGCTTGAGTACCTGAGTAAAACCGTTCTGGGCTCCCCTGGGAGAACATTCTAGAAAATTAAATCAATTAAAAAATGCTACTGAATTTTACCTCTTGAGACATTCAGCATGATTTAAATGGGCAGGATCATTTCCTGTCTGGTTAAATCAGTTTAAATACTGGGCCCTATGTTATATCTCAATAGGAAAAAAAAAGGGCCTATGTACTAAAGGTTTTTGTTGTTTTTTTTTTTACCCATGTTATGGGAGAAATACTTAGTACATGCAGGTAGACCAGAGATCACATAGGCCCTCTAAAGCAAGAGCCATTGTCAGCACAGCTGCCACTAATTAAGCCTTTGCTATTTCCTTCCTCCCCAGTCTGGCAACTGTGAATTTATCTTTTTTTCTGTCGCTGAGGTCAACGTAGCTATTTTGCATGATTGTATGAAGGTGGGAGTGAGGCTGACCTGTGCAAAGGTAGGTAAAGCACTGAAAGCTGAATAAGCATAACTGTTGAAAGAATTGGAAAGAGGTTTGTTTTTTTTTGTCTGTCGGACCAAGCAACTCATGAGTTAACACTGGCAATTTCCTTTCCCCTCTCTTCTGTCCAGCTCCAACATGCTCCTCGCGACGGCCTCGGCGCGACCCTCTGATGTCACTTCCGGGTACCACGACTAGGAAGGTACTTCAGGAGGAGAGCCAACATTGGCGCGGGCAGCAAGTTAGAGATGCTGCTCGGGCCAGGGAAGCTAAACAGGTAGGGGGGAGGGAAGGGTAGCACGCACGGCAGGGGGCCGGGCGGAGAAGAGGGCAAAAGGGGGGCACCACCGTCCAGGATGCCTCCCATCCTTGCTACGCCGTTGCTTCTGTCCCAGTTAAGTGGCTGCCTTCTCCTTCTCTCTCTACTTCTCCTTCCTACTTATCATACCTTGATCAGGCTAGTTCTGCCTCCTCTCAGCTCCTTCCTTCCTTCCTTTTCTTCCTTCCCTTTCTTCCTCTCTAGTTGAGCCTTTACTTGACCCATATACAGTAGTTGGATGCTGCTGCTCCTGCAGAGGGTTTCCCTCTGAATATACCCACCAGCCTGCAAGCACCATGGTCATTTTACAAATTGGATACTGACTGATACAAATACAACACATAGACAATAATATACCAGAAAGGAAAGTAAAAATCATATCCAGAATTGAAATAGTCTGTAGCTTTCCAGCAGGGAGGGGAGACCTTACAGTCAGTGTGTGTGTGGGGGGTGGATGGGGGATGGACTGCTCAAGCACTATCTTTGCTGTGGTGCCGGCAGCTCTCCTCCTCTCCACCCCCTGCATACCTCTTGAAATGTTCACCAGCATGAGCAGTATCTTCCACCTGACGCTCGTGCCAGCCTCGGCTCCCTTCTGACATCACTTCCTGGTCACAGGTCTAGGACATGATGTCAGAAGGTATCTGAGACCAGCATGAGCAGTAGGCGGAAGATACTGTTTGTGCCGGCGAACATTTCAAGAATTACATAGGGGGGAAGGGCAGGGAGAGCTCAAGCGACAGGGAAGAGCGGGGGGTGCATGACATGGTGATATTGGGCACCACTGACTGGGTGCCAACCTTCCTATTTACGTCACTGTTTAAAGTCTTCCTTAAGATGTTTCTATGTTTTTGTCTCCGGTCGTAAAAGATAATCTTTTCCCTATGACTTAGGATTGTTGACTGGTTCCAGATTTATCCGACAGGGTTGATCAAGCCCTGGTTTCATCCCATCGCAAGCAAGACTAGTAGTCTTGCTTAGGGAATCCAGTTTGGAAATTAGAACTACAAATCCCTACATGCAATGGAGTAAAACCTAGACTGGATTAGCCCTGTATGAGCAAATATAGAGCCAGCTGACAATCCTACTAAGAACCTATGGTTTAATTAATAAATCTTTGACTCTAAAGGAGGAAAAGATGCACCACATTGCAATCTGCCTGTGTAGATGGACTACTAGAGTGGTGAGTGTGACCAGTGGTGTAGTAAGGGGGAGCAAAGGGGGAAGTCCGCCCCAGGTGCCATGCTGGTGGGCGTGCCGGCACCCCTCCATCTTCTCTTCCCACTCTTCCTCTCACCATGTGCGCTCCCCCTTCCCCCGTATCTCTAGTTGTTGACCACCACGAATGACAACTTCAATGTGTTCTTCGCGACTGTGTTGGCTCTCCTGCTGATGTCAATTCCGGGCGCCGCATATAGGATGTGACATCAGAGGGAGAGCCGCTGGTGTCGCAAGGAGCACGCTGAAGTTTTTACTTGTGGTGGTAATCATGGAAGGAGCCGGGGGGGGGGAGCAGAGACGAGAGTAGGGGTGGAGTAGGGGCACCTCCGCCTTGGGCGCCTCTCACCTTTGCTACGCCACTGGTTGTGACCGTTTCCCATCATTTCTATAGCGTTAGGAACCTGCAAACCCAAGCTTACTCTAGGAATGCCCAAACACAGTAAAACCTTGGATTGCAAGTAACTTGGTTTGCAAGTGTTTTGCAATACAAGCAAAACATTTGATTACATTTTAACTTGATATACTGTACACGCAAGGTCTTGCAATACAAGTACATACAACTGAGCCGATGGTTCTTATCTCTCTGACACTGCAAGAGTGTAGTGATTGTTCTAAACAAGCAGTCTTGCAATATGAGTACATAACAGTATACTGTACAAACGTCATATCATCACAATTGAGCCGATGGTTCTCTCTCTCTGACGTTGCGGGAGTGTAGTGACTGTTCTAAAAAGCAAAGTCTTGCAATACGAGTACATACAGTATACATGCGTCACATCATTACAACTGAGCCGATGACTCTTCTCTCTCTGACGCTGCGGGAGTGTAGTGAGTGTTCTAAACTAGTAAAATCTTGCAATACGAGTACATACAGTATACTCACGTCACATCATCACAACTGAGCCGATGGTTCTCTCTCTGACGTTGCGGGAGTGTAGTGACTGTTATAAACGAGTAAAGTCTTGCAATACGAGTACATACAGTATTTTGTATTAAAGTTTTTGGGTTGTGGAGTTTCCATTATTGCTTATGGGGAAATTTACTTTGATATACCAGTGTTTTGGATTACAAACATATTTTCGGAACGAATTATGCTCGCAAACCAAGGTTTTACTGTAGTTTTTTATATTTAAAAATGATGAATCATAGCTATGAACCAATTGAAAAAATGCTTTGAGTTTTTATGAGGTAAAGAAATAAAAGGTAAATTTTTTTTTTTTTTGTCTTACAAGTAGCATAATCAATCATATTTCCAGGACTTGCACAAGACCCTGCAGTTAACGGTATGACAGATCTCACGAGGATGAGTTAGGCACAAATTATTTATGAAATATCTTCGTAGCTCTATAAAGCGAAATAAATAAATAAAATTAAACTGAACTGCACACAAGCATTAAAAAAAAAATATTTTAAAACTCAGCTAATTAAACAAAATGCAAATTAGAACACCGGCACCTCCACTACTCACCGCTGTGAATTCGCAGGTGTTCCTTCAGATGGTGTTTATATTTGAAGGCTTTGCCACACTCTGTGCATTTGAACTTGCGATTGCCTGCTCCTTGGGTCAGCATTTGGTGCTGTAAAAGAAAGATACCGGCACAAATTTCACTCAATAGGAACAAAAGAAATTTGTAGAGCTAACAACCCTCCCCTAACCAATATCATTTCTGACAAGTCGAAAAATGCATTTATCTTGTCAGTATTGTTCAGTTAGAAGGAAAAAGAAAATGCTTTTAATGAACTGAATTGTAAAAATAAAAAGAATCTCCAGTTTTCGTCTAAATAGGTTCCTTAGCTTTTTCTAAAAAGAACTCACTTTCATATATGCAATAATTCTGTTTGTTGGAACCATTAAAACAAATAGAAGTATACATTTTTTTATAAATTTAGAAAACACACATACCAGAAAAAGGTCTTTCAAAAGGGGTTTGTTGAGAAGTATATTTTTTTGTGTCTATTTAAATAATAAAAAAAAGCCTCTAAAGTGGCACTGATGTATTTAATATCTAGAAAGACTTTGTCAAGGAGTGTCCTAAGCACTAAAGTCTTTGCCTTATAGAATTCTTTTGTTGAATAGCTGTAACTTCGTTCTACAATATTTTTCTCAACTGCAAGTAAGATTTTCAGGCTCGCTTGCTGTAACTCAGGCCCCCATGCACAAAAGGTTTCCTCGCATGCAAGACTGGTTTAAAAAACAAACACACAAACACACATCCCTTCTTCCTACCTATCCCCCACCTCCATGCCCCCTGTCCTCCCCTCCTGCCGAGCCTACCCCAAGAACCCATACTTTTTAATTCAACACCGGCAGGAAGGATGCTCACTCCCTCCTGCCTCAGCCACCTTCTAATGAACACTAGCAGGATAGATGGCCACTCCCTCCTGCCGGCAGGCCCACCTCTTCAAAATGGTAGGCCTTCCCCTTTCTGGTGTATTCCGGTGATGCATTAGGAGAGACCTAAGGATATTCTGTAAACTGGGAGAAATCAGAAATCTTTCCTCTGAACAATAACATTCTTCAATCAGACTTGGCTAATTTTCCATTCACATGGTCAAATGAAGCTGTGAAATATTTAGGGATTTTAATACACAAAGATCCAGTCTTTGCTCAAGATCTTAATATATCCAAAATCAAAAATTTAGTTCTTAACACTACATCTAGGTGGTCTCCACTTTATTTGTCTTGGTGGGGTAGAATATCATCCATCAAAATGACCCTAGCACCTCAAATTAATTACATCCTCTCAATGCTTCCTCTTTTATGCCAGAAATCATTTTTCCATTGGCTAAATAAGAAGCTATCTGAATTTATATGGAACAAGAAAAAACCCCGAATTGCTCTAGCCAAGCTGAAGGCCTCTAAAATTAACGGTGGTCTTAACTTTCCAGATTTCTACCACTACTATATTGCTTCATTAACTAAATATGGAGCTTACTGGGTCAATGACTCCTTCTCTCAAGACCCTCCTAATTGATATGAAATGGAATGTTTTCTATGCAAACCTTTACACATCTCTTGCCTATTAACGATACCAATACCCAGACATTTGAGAAAATACTCTCTTTTGAATTCAACGCAGCATGCTCTCCATCATTTAGATAAAATAGCTGATATCTCAATTAGTGTTAGCCCATTCATGTCCCTTTGGAACAATCCCAATATCCAAAACCAAGGCAAATCCCTTTCATGGAAACGGTGGCAACGGACAGGTATATGGTTTGTTCATCAATTATATACTCTTAATAAACTAATCCCTTTTGATATACTTTGCTCCACATACCTACTAACATCCTCTGCTTATTCACAATGGATCATACTCAGTGAAATACTGTCTTCTGTACAGATACAATATGACTTCATATCTTCTAAAAATACTATTTACCATTGGTCTTTACGGTCTCTATCAAAAGGGAAAGCTATATCTTTTTTTTATAATATTCTAAGAGACCAATCCTTCACTTTCTCATATCATGCTATGAAACACTGGGATAATATAATAACCATTCCACTTTCTGACATTGACTGGGAACTCTTTTGGTCTTCAACAAATCGCCCACTTTTATCTTCTAGAGTTTCACAGTCAATGCTCTTTGTAATGTGGAATGCAATATGGACCCCATTTCGTATGTGGAAAGCCAAATTAAAACAAGATTCTATCTGCTGGAACTGTTTGAAAGAGGAAGGAACTCTTGATCATATGTTCTTCCATTGTACTCTGGTCCGTTCTTTTTGGTCCAAAATCTGGAATACCATACAATCTATCACCAACTGCTCAGAAGAGATTTCTATGGACATTATAATCCTTCGATCTCAACACCCCTGTTTCGCGCAATCAAATTGTCCTCCTAAACTTATTGATACCATGTTTGTGACTGCTCTCATGCATATTCTGAAAAATTGGAAATCATCTTCGTTATTAGATTATACTTTTTGGTGGAACTCTCTATGTATGTACCACAGATTTGAATCATATGCATATGAAAATAAAATTTCACTCCATAAATCCATGAATTGGAAAAACAAAAAATCACCCTGGTCATTTTTAGATTCATATGTACATTCTACTATGTAGACACTCCTGTCTTCTCCTCTCTTTAAAAATTATATATATATATATTTTTTTTTCTTTCTCTCTTCTTTTTTCCTCTCTCTTTCAATTTTTACTTTGTCCTATTTCACTTTCTATTGTCATACATCACCACAAACAAATCCAAAAACAACTCTGAGCTTTTCTTAATAATATGGGCCTTTATAATTAACTGTATATTAATGCAAAATGTTATACTACTTTTATGTATTTGAATTGCTCCTTGTATTTTTTAAAATACTGAATAAAATTTATTGAACTAAAAAAAAAAAAAAAAAAAAAAGGAGAGACCTAAGGCCCTGATTGGCTCAGGCACCTAAGGGGAAGGCCTGATGTGCCTGAAGGGGAAGGCCTACCATTTTGATGAAGCAGCTTATCTTCTGTTGGTCTTCATTAGAAGATATGGGGGGGGGGGGGTCATGGGTAGTCCAGGCAGTGGCAGTTGAAGCAGGAGGGAGTGGGTATCCTTCCTGCTGAGCCTAGGGGAGGGCGGGGGGGTTAGGGGTGCAGGGAGGTCCAGCACAACTTTTTTTTAATAGGCACAGATGTTATACATGTGTAACACATGCACAACATGTGTATCAATTTTTTTATTATTTTTTTTTTTAAGCTGCTCTTCTTGCCCTGAACAGCTGAGCGCCAGGAGGAGATTTACTGTTTTCTTTTTGCTAAACATTTATGACTTGCATAGAAGTCCAAAGGCCTAATTACGAAAGAAGCGTGTAACCCATACAGGATTTAAACATACAGTAATTCTGAATATTCTTACATGTGACGTATATAAGCCACATTTAGGCCTTGTTTTACTAAGGTGCGCTAACCGATTAGCGCATGCTAACAGCTAACGTTTCCATAGACTACCATGCACGTGTTAGCGTTTAGTACATGCTAATCGGTTAGCACACCTTCGTAAAACAGGGGGTTAGTGGTCCAAACTTTCTGTCCTGGATTAATTAGAAGGATTTTTATCATAGGCATAAACAGGTGATAACTCCCACTGGTGGAAGCCCACATCCATTGCTTCCACACTGCATTAGTTTCAACTCTGTTGCCTTAGCTTTGTGCTAAGCTCCATTACTATGGCAGGTTGTACTCATTAACCCCAAACATAACATTTCTAAAAGAGGATAGATTCCGTACAAACGTAAGGAAGTTCTTCTTCACCCAGAGAGTGGTGTAAAACTGGAACGCTCTTCCGGAGGCTCTTATAGGGGAAAACACCCTTCAGGGATTCAAGACAAAGTTAGACAAGTTCCTGCTGAACCAGAACGTATGCAGGTAAGGCTAGACTCAGGGCACTGATCTTTGACCTAAGGGCCGCCGCATGGACCACTGGGCTGACCCAGCAGCAGCAATTCTTATGTTCTTAATATATCTCATAAAAATATATCAAGGAAAAAAGACTATGGATAACTCTCATTTTTTCCCCACTACTATGGTATGGACAAATATAAACAAAAAGTTTGCTAAAAAGACAAGTTAGAAGAGGAAAGGTATAATCAAGCACAGATGACCTTTTGGTACGAGTAAGAGAAGCAGTGAGACTTTGAATTCAGAAAAAAAAAAAAAAATCCAGCCATCTATTCTGGATGCTCAAGGTAGGAGGTCAGGTTTTTTTTTTTCTTTTCTAAAAAGCAATGACACAAAAGCCTATTGCAAAAGAAAAAAAAAAGAGGGGGGGGGGCACAAAAAAACGGTATGACAACTGCTAGGGTGTGCTGAATCTTCCCACATTCCTAGTGAGACAGATGGTGTTACATAGGACACAGGGAGGTTTGTTCAAACAGCAGCAACCTTCAAAGATCAAGCCGAGACCAGCCCGCCGAGCGCCATTGAGGGAGCAGCGCTCATATGTTGCTGAGTTGCATAAACAAACAGCAACAGCTGCTTTGTCTCCCCCCCACAGCCCTCTGAGGACTGCTATAAACTTTAGTTGTGCCACTGTTAATATGATACAATCGTTTTCATTTACTAATTGTAAATGCCACGAGCAAACGAGCGGACTTTTCAACACCAAAGCGATCATTCATAAAGCGTCAGCGCGGACACGGTCTCTGCATGCAAAATTTCAGGCAGAAAAATCAGATAAATCCTCCAATGCAGTTTTTAGTGTGTTTTCAATGGTAAGAGAGCAAAATCAGTGTCGGCAGAGAAAACGATTTCTACACAGAATTTTGTTCAGGGAAATACTATAAAAAAGATTTGCTTGGGTTTGTCAGAACTAGTAAACATTCTGTCCGATAAAATGTTACATACAGAGCTGCATATATGCACAAGCCACACCAAGGTTTGAGCTTACCTACATTAATTTACCGCCCTCCCCAAGAAAACCTACAGTCTAGAAAGAACTGAGTTCCGGAAAACGTATTCAAAATATAGAATGGATGAAGCAGCATATAAAAGTACCCAATATGAATCTACATCCGTTTTGCATTCCTACTGTGTACAGTATAATTACATAATATCATATGTCAGAAGAAATCCTTAAGTCCAGGAGTGGCAAATGGTTATATGATATATTAATTCATCAATCAAAAATGAAAAATAGTGTAATATCATCTCTCTCTCTCTGGGATACCCTTTGCTTCAACATAACAATGAAATTGATGGAATCATTTAAGCTGATAATGCATTCACATATCTTTTGGCTGTATTAAGCAAAAGATGTGAAAGTATGAGACAGGTTACTCTTATGAGTGTAGTATTTTGGGGTAGATTATATACTACTTATTTTATTTCTTGTGTAGTTTATGACACTAAGGGATCTTTTTACAAAACTGTAGCAAGATTGGCCTTTAGTACAAGTTAACGGCAAACATTAAAGTGTGGTAAATGCAGGGACCCCCCCCCCCCCACCTGGGAATGCTGAACTCCAATACAGACTCCTGGGTAAGCCCTGAGGGTGGGGGAGTGAGATGTGTAGGACTGTGGGAGGTGAGGTTTTTTTAGCTAGTGGCAAGGATGTGCCTAAGAGTGGGGAGGGGGAAGAAGGGGCAGTTTGGGGCATGATCGGGAGCGGGATCTAACCTGCGGGGGATGCAGGAGGGGGGGGGGAGGGTCAGACCTAAGGGGATTGGGAAGAGAATATGATCTACTGTATTTGGGAAAGGAATGTCATCTCCCTGGAACGACAAGTATAATTCAAATCACTTTAAAGGGCAGACTAGATAGATTATACAGGTTCTTGTATGCCGTCATTTACTATGTTATGGTATTACCATTCTGGTAAAAGGCATCCCCACCGCCCTGAAGGCAACCCCTCCATCTCCAGCAAAAACTCCTCCCCTACCCCATAGGCACCCCTGTTCTGCATCTGCAATTGCTGGTATCTAGCGGTAGGGGATAAGAATAATAGAGTAATTGGGGTTCCTTCCTGCCCTTCACTGATAAACACCAGGAATCGAAGACCTAGGCCCAAAGAAGTAGCTACAGGGGAGTGGGAAGTCTATGCTGCGTGATCAACAGTGTCTATGGGATGTGTGGGGGTCTTCTTCTGGGAGTAGGCTTAGAGACTTGGAAGTACCTTCTGCTGGGGGTGGGACAGGGAGATGGGGGGGTTATTTTATGCACCGGTCCTCTTAAAAATAGCCCATGGGAGCATCAGGCTGGGTGTCAGTGGCTCGATGCTCCAGATGAGGAAAAATAACATCAGGTCAAAGTTGGTTTAATTTGACCATGAATAATGCAGCTTGAGAAGCTTAACCAAGCTGCATTATTCAACTTGCATAATAATGAGGGGCTCTGCATGCATTAGCAAACTTTGCATCTCATTATTATGTAGTTTATGTTGCAGTAAACTATGTCATGACAAAACAATGTACGTATGTTAAGTGGCAAATATCATGTGTCCTCTTAATACATGTTAATAAATTTCCTCCTAAATGGTTATCCCCAAAACAAAAAAAAAATGCTATTCCATAGAGGGAATTGTATCTTATAGAGGTCCTTTTATTAAGGTGTGCTAAGGCATCCATTATATCCTATGGGCATCTTAGCATTAGCGTGCGCTAAATCGGTTAGCACATCTTAACAAAAGGACCCTATAGTTAACAAGATCATTACCATGCATTAGCAGTTAAGGCAGCAGATAACAGAGTTGTAAGCATCGCCACAAGAGGGGTCACATGCTAACACAGTAACATAGTAGATGACAGCAGATAAAGACCTGAACGGTCCATCCAGTCTGAACATGCAGTATGCAAGATTTATTTATTTTTCCTGTTTATGTTAACTCAATGTTTCACAAATCTGATCCTGGATGCAGCCCAGCCAATCAAGTTTTCAGGATATCCACAATGAATATTCAGGAGAGATTTGCATGTACTGCCTCCACTATGTGCAAATCTCTCTTATCCAGAAAACCTGACTGGCCAGGGTGCCTCCCAGGACCAGACTTGCGAACCACTTTGTTAACTGCATGGCAGCCTACCCAAAAATGGTGGGAATGTGCCCACAGTTTAACCCAGATCGAAGATTTTCCATTACCATGCATTACTTTTGGCTATTACTGTGGGATAATTGCAAAATCATACCATACTTTGGTAAATTAGGGATCTGTTATATATATTTCATTCAATTAAATTTAGAATCATTATTTTTCTTTTTAGATTATTTTGTTTAGTCACTGTCTGCTGATCATTTCTAGAACACCATGATGTCATCAAATGGATGAACATAAAGCAAGTTTGTCCAAGTTCAGTCCTCAGGGCTGCAAGCAGAGCAAGTTTTCAGGATATCTCTAATGGATATGCATGAGAGAGATTTGTATACAATAGATGTGATGGGCATGCAAATGTTGCTCATGCATAATTATTAGGGATGTCCTGAAAACCCGGCCTGTTTGTAGTCCTTAAGAACTGAACTTGGACAAGCCTGATGTAAAGCATCAATATAGCATAAATAGAAGAGATATAGACTCACAGAATGAAAACCAAAACAAAACTGGCTAAAATGCTGCCCCCCCCTCTATTTTCCGGGTTCTTATTTGGCCTGCTTGTGCCATACGAAGTATAGGAAAATGGCTGCCATTCAGCACAAATGACATGAATGGCTGCTGGGTGGTGGGGAAAGAGTAAGAAGATGGATGAACAAATTGAGGGAGCAAAGAAATGCAAACAGAATTTTAAAACAACTCTAAAGAATTGAGAAAGAACGAAAATATATTGGAACATAAAGAGGTCCTTTTACTAGAGCGTATTAACCCCCTCTTTTACAAAGGCGCGCTAAGCGTTTTAGCATGTGCTAAATCAACGCGTGGCTAACCGCTAACATGTCCATATGCTAGCATGCACACGTTAGCATTTAGAGTATGATTTGCGTGCGCTAATAAGCTTAGCGCACCTTTGCAAAAGAGGGGGGGGGTAAGTCTAATGCACGCTCAGCCTGTGTGGAAAATGCTTATCGGAAAACGCATTAAAGCGTTTACAATAATATCTGCTTTTCTGCACGCTTAACTGAGCGTTACTTTTTAAAAGTTTTTTTGGGGAAAGGGGCGTCATGGATGGAGAACGGCATGGAAAAGTTAACCAGCTAGCACATTTGCATCACCATGCACTAACTAGCTAACCCTGAGTTAATGTGGGCGTGCTTAGGACAAGATTCTATAAAGCGCCACCTATCACATGTCAATCAAAGTTAGACACCATTTGTAGAATGGTGCCTAGTGGCACCTAAATTGTCAGCGGAGTTCGCGTTTTTATGCTGCAGTGGCATTGTCCCTCAGGTGAGTGACGCTCGTCAGATAGTTTATGTTTGGAAGCTTCGTCATTGCAGGTTGTTAAACTTTCAGGGAATCACAAGTCAAGGTTTTCTGTGTGGGGCCCAGTGCCCTGGAATGCCTTACCGTTAGCACTCAGACAAGCGTCTACATTTTGGAAATTTAGGAAAGGGCTGAAAAATTGTGCTGTTTGATCACTCGTTTGGGCTGGGTTCTGTGACAGCTTGAGTGAGGGTTTTTTTTGGGGGGGGTGGGTTGTTTGGTTTGTGGGAGGATTTTTAGGTTTCTGTAATAAGAACTTAAGAATTGCCGCTGGGTCAGACCAGTGGTCCATCGTGCTCAGCAGTCCGCTTCCGCAGCGGCCCTTAGGTCAAAAACCAGTGCACTAACTGAGTCTAGCCTTACCTACGTACGTTCCGGTTCAGCAGGAACTTGTCTAACTTTGAATTCCTGGAGGGTGTTTTCCCCAAGACAGACTCCGGAAGAGCGTTCCAGTTTTCTACCACTCTCTGGGTGAAGAAGAACTTCCTTATGTTTGTACGGAATCTATCCCCTTTTAACTTTAGAGAGTGCCCTCTCATTCTCCCTACCTTGGAGAGGATGAACAACCTGTCTATATCTACTAAGTCTATTTTGTGCTGTTGTATTTTAATTGTATGTATTACTTACTGTTATTATGTATGTGGTTTTGTGGATAAGCGGGTTATAAATATTTTAAATAAATTGATATTAGGCGTTGGTAGATTATGAATTATGTATGTTGAGCTGTAACCCGGCTAGGTGTTAGGTAGGAAGGACAATTTTTAAATATAAAAACAGATTTTTCTTGGCCTAATATATCAGTGCCTAAGATAGACACCTACTCGAGCCTATATCAATTCATGGCCAAACTCCATCCCAACCAATGCCTACTTTCCGTGTTCGTGCTGGTAGGTGCCTAGGCATAGATGACTATTGCGAGGTGATAGGCACCTACTGAGTTAGGCACCTGCTGGCTAATTAAGGGCCCCTTTTATTAAGCTGCCCTAGAGGTTTTTAAGCACGAGCCAGCGAGGTAAATGCTCCAATGCTCATTGAATTTCTATGAGAGTCAGAGCACTTACTTCACTGACCCTAAGCTAAAAACCTCTAGTGCAGCTTAATAAAAGGGGGTAGTTTTTTCAAACAGTTTTTAATTGGTTTTTAATGGCACATTCAATTATCAATTAAGCCAATTAAAAATTATATATATATATCCTACCCTTTTACAAAAGCGCGGAACAGGTATTTAGCGCCGGCTGGCATGTTGAATTCTCTGCGCTGCTCCAGAACTCTAGGACTGTTGGAGCAGCACAGAGCAGCCAGCATGCTGGCTGGCGCTAAAAAAGCTCTTCCGTGGTATTGTAAAAGGGGGTGGGGGAGGGGAGGGTGTATTAGGTGCCTTGATGTAGGCGCATTTTATAGAGTCAAGACCTTAGAGCCTCCTTAATAGGAAGCAGTAAATGTTCCTTTGGTAATGTTTGCAAGCCCTGTGTGCTAATGAATAAATTAGTGCGAGACCTTCAAAAAATAATAATAAAAAAGAGCTCTATTTTACTGCTGCATTTAAAATGTGCTTAGCACCTGGGAAAGCACCACTTTAAAATGTGCTAAGTCCATTTATTAACCCCCCCTCTCCTTTTTTACAAAACTGCGAAAGCGTTTTTTTAGCACCGGCTGATGCGCTGAATGCTCTGCCCTCCTCCCGTCGCTCACAGAGTTCCTATGAGCATTGGGAGCAGCGCAGAACATTCAGCGTACCAGCCTGCGCTAAAAATCCATTCTGCGGTTTTGTAAAAGGGGGGGGGAGGGGGTAAATCATTTCAGTAGAAGGGCCCCAAAATCAGGAGACTAAGGAATAATTTCCAATGTGGGTACAATCCGACCACGAAACAGATATGCGTTTATTTTTTCTTTAGTTCAGCTTTTGCAGCTGCCTTAGTGTGCTGCGGGGCTTCTAGGGAGCGTGTGGTAATTCGGCTACAAATTTTTCTATAGGGGCAGCGTGTATATTCCTACTGCAAATGAATCTAGAAGATTCTGTTCAAGTTTGGGTTTTTTTTTTTTTGTTGTGCCATTCTAGCCACAGAATCTCATTCACTAAAGAGACCCACTGGTTGACATGAATTGTGATGAATCTTTGAGAGAACAGGTCTTCAAATTTCACAACCCCGAAAATATCTACACAGAAGCCAAGAAAGACAAAAAGGAAGAAAATCCACATGTAGAACGAATAGCCAGAGAACACTGTGAATTCACAAAGTACCGATATCTTCTAGAAGTCACTGCAAAAGTGTTTGTAAGAAGAAAATTAAGGAGAAAGTATCTGCAGATCTCGCAATATGATTTAAATTTCCTACGCAAAAACAAAACAAAACTGTAAAGCAAACCTAGCTGAAAAATGGAACTGAAATTGCTGAGACGTTTAATAATCTATAATTAAAATGCTACCATTTCACTCACTTTTTGAGCAGTATAAGAAAAAAAAAGAAACTAAAGTCAAGTTAAAGTGCAAATAAAATTTCTAAATTAGAAATTAACACACTCATTCGATCGTGAACACAAGACTATTAAATCATATTAGAAGAGGCCATCAAAAAATCATTTAGGCCTCAATTAAAGCTATTACCATTAAAAAGATCTGCATCTTCAAAATGCCATGAAAAATTAATAATGATTGCCAATCAAAGCAATATCGTTTCTCTGAGGGGTTATTATAGAAAGAAATCACTTTAAACCAAGCCCCCCTCCCCACCTGATCTCTCCCTGGTTTGTGCGTCACCATATGCCGCTCAAGTTGGGTGCGGTAGGCAAACGTGTAGCTACAGAGAGGGCAAGCAAAGTTCTCCTCATTCTTTTCATGGCGGTACTTGATGTGCTCCTTCAGTGATGTCAAGCGCTTGTAGCCCCGATCGCAGTAGGGGCAGGTCAGCAGTTGGGCAAAAGCATCTGGAGTTCCAGGTGGCAGGTCTGGAGCCAAGAGACAAGAGACAGAGACACAGGGCCAAGAGGTCAGTAAATCAATGGCAGCTAATGGGCTTACTGCCCGGGATGGTATGACAGGAATCGCTGCAATCTGCTACACTGCAGTTCCATCATCTCAAAGTGGCCTCTACACACACTCCACTGTCTTACACACCCTGGACAAACTTGTATGAATCACTGCAGACTGTACAGAGAACTGGATTACAGACCTTCCTGCACTTTAAACAAACACTGTACAGGTTACAACAAAATATAGGCAATGTGAGTCTAATTTCAGTTCATAGACAATGGCGCGAAAGACAAAGGTGCGCCCAGACAATTGAGCGCAGCGCGGAGGTGCGCGCCGCTCAAAATTACTGTTTTTAGGGGCTCCGACGGGGGGTTTTGTTGGGGAACCCCCCCCACTTTACTTAATAGACATTGCGCCGGCGTTATGGGGGGTTGTAACCCTCCACATTTTACTGTAAACTTAACTTTTTCCCTAAAAACAGGGAAAAAGTGAAGTTTTCAGTAAAATGTGGTGGGTTACAACCCCCCAAACCCCCCACAACACGCCCACAATGCGGCGCGATATCTATTAAGTAAAGTGGGGGGGTCCCCCCCATGCCCCCCCGTCGGAGCCCTAAAAACAATAATTTTCAGCGGCGCACACCTCCGCACTGCGCTCAATTGTCTGGGCGCGCCTTTGTCCCGGCGCGCTTTTGACCTGACACCCTAATTTCTATTTCATTAAGGGGTAGTTTTATTAAGATGTGCTAACCGATTTATGCTACATTTACGCTAAATGCTAAGGTGCCCATAGAATATAATGAATGCCTTAGCGGTTAGCACGCCTTAATAAAAGGACCCCTAAGTGAATATGTATTTCTCCCTACGTGCAGCCATAATGTACAGTACGAGATGGCTCTCTAAATGCAGGACTGCCCACAAAACTCAACCATGTGCTTGAAGCAGTTATCAGTTATGCTGCTGCTTCTTTAAGGGCGGAGGAAAATGCCAGGATCTTGTAAACTTAACCCGACAGTCTTAAAGGAAACTGTGCTCCTGAAATTCCACGCCTCTGCAGCTGTTCTTTAGATTTTAAGCTAAATACCCAGGCATGCAGTACATCTATAATTGCAACAGCTGCAAGAAGGTCTGAACGGTGGCTAAGAATGACTTTTACTCTTACCATTCTCTTCTTGCCCATTGGCCTCTGGTGTACCGAGGCGACACAGTTCCTCCGGAGCTTCTGGATAAATGATGGCCGTGTCACTGCGCTGCAGGTACTCTGCTATGCTGACTCCATGGCTGTCTCCTTCCATTTTCCTTTTGGCAAAAAATTCTTCAAAGTCTGATGTGCAATTGATGTTCTTAACTATATATTTTTTTAAAAAAACAAAACAAAACAAAAGAGGATATAAATACATTTTCAGAAGTCAAGACCTGTCTGGTAAATTGCTTATTTGCTGACTCACACTGGTACCGTAGCATGAACACTAAAAATAAAACAGATGATACATTATCAGATGAAGTCAATTCATTCTCTGCCTCAACGTGCACGGACAAACAAGGATACATCTCCTAATTATAGAAGTGACACTATTTTTATCCTTCTAATCAGATTGTACTAGTTTTTAGGTGTGTCACGGTTATGCTTTCTGTGTGGTTGCCTGTACATTTGAGTAGCTGCACCTAGCTCAACCAAACTTGGGGCTCCTTTTACAAAGGTGCGCTAAGTGTTTTAGCGCGCACTAACCACGCGCTAAACAAGTGCATGTTAGTCTATGGATGCATTAGCGTTTAGTGCACACTAAAAATGCTTAGCACACCTTAGTAAAACATGGGGTTGGTTGTGGAGTTAGGTTGTTGGGAGACATTAGACTTTTAAGGGCTAGATTCACTAAGCCTACTGATCAAGTCCTGAACACTTAGCGACCCCTTGGCGACCCGATTTTCCTCCAACCCGGTTCACTAACCTCTGTCCCGATCATCCTCTGATCCGATCGTGCAAATGAGGGGAAACGGCATTCAAATGTAGGCAGGCAGCGATTCACTAAACAAATCTGGAGCACCGACTGGGCTGGACAATCAACAAAAGAAATGACTGCTGGGGACCAGTCACTCACTGCTTTCCGACTGCATCTCTTGCTCTCTGCCTGGATTCTCTTGCTCTCCTGCCCTGCTCTCATCCCGAATCTCTTCTGCCGCCCCAACTCGCCGCCCTATTGTTGCCTCGAATCTCTCCTGCCCTGCCCCGAATCTCCTCCTCTCGTCGCCCCGACTCCCCTGCCCTTCCCCGTAGTACAAACCCGTGGTTTTAACCCACAGGTTTAAAGTGGGTTAAAACCACAGGTTCGTAAAGAAAAAGAGAAGTAGATATAAAAAAAAAGGTCGCTGCTCTGTAAGCATGCGCAGACCATCGACAGATGGTCTGTGCATGCGTCAGGATCGCTATTCAGTGATCTCTGCAGTCGGTTGGAGGCATGATTCTTTTTTTTTTTTTTTTTTTTTTTTTAATTGTCTTTATTAGCAATTGGAAAGGGAACAAACAACCAGGGTCAAAACAAGCATAAAAACATATCAGGTAAATAAAACAATACTGGAATGATCGTCTTCATTTGCATGAGGACACGTCATGAATCAGTCCCCTGGACTCGGATCGGATCGGTAGGTCCGTTTAGTGAATCTAGCCCATAGTTTTCTAAGTTGGGAGAGCTGTAGGGGGTTTGGGGTGGAAGTCAAGACAGGACTGGTGCAAGTGTATTAGTGCCCTATGCAAACCTTCCATTTGCACCCCCATCCATTAACATTCAGGACTTCAGGCTGCACAAATTGCCACTTCTATATTTGTTCATTAGTAATGGAACCTTAACCCATGTCTAATGTAGCAAAAATGGCCTAAAACAGGACGTACTGAAGCGTTCTGCATTACTTTTGGCATTTATATACCCTAAGCGTGTTGGATAATTTTTTTTTTTTTTGCTATTTTTTGAGGGGGGTGTCAGGGGTGGAGAATGAGCTGGGAGTAAGCATGAAAGCAGTAATTAGTTGGCCGTGCACATTAGCACACATTGGTTACTGAAGGGGTTAACATATGAGCTCTTACATAGGAGGTAGTAAGGACGCCCACATATTTTTTTTTTTATATATGGTTGCATGCTAAGGGTAGAAGAGAAGAGGGATTAAGCGTACAAACCACAAAGGAACACAAGAAAAGCACAAAGGACCTTCAAGTTCTGGGTAATCCTACTTTAATGATGGATCCAACATGAGTATAAAAGATCAAAATACTGAAGTCACAATGAAAAGACTTTCCCCAAACTGGTGGAAAAGAAACACACTTAGGCCCTCTTTTTACAAAGGTGCGCTACGCGTTTTAGCGTGCGCTAACCGCTAACGTGTCCATAGGATAACATGCACGCATTAGCGTTTAGCAGGTGATTAGCGCGCACTAAAAAGCATAATGCACCTTTGTAAAAGAGGGGGGTAAGTCTAACTGTTGATTTTGTGTAGCTTAGCTTTTTGTGGCACCAGATCAACTGTTAAGAGTGAGGTTTTTCATTATGGCCTCAGTATTATGATCTTTTATACTGGACTACAAGACTTTCTGAACCCTGACACAGGTGGAGATGCCGAAACATGGCCCACGTCGGGTTCATCACTAAAGTAGGATAACCTGGAGCTTGAAGGCCCTTTGGCTCGGATTCTCTAAATAGCGCACAAGCTCGATAAAAAAAAAAAAAACCCACCATTTAAACAATGTTTTAAACTGAGTTTTAAGGTGTCCACTGGCGTCTAAAAAAAATCAGTGCAGGAATTGCACCTCCATAGATGCTTTAGGCCGCCTAATGCCACTGTGGGCATGGCTAAGACCTGAAGTGGCATTAGGTGGCCTACAGCGACTACGGAAGCATGAGTCACATCAAAGGTAGGCGCTGTAAATGTAGGCCTGGAAAACCCTGGCCTATGTTTTCAGTGCTTACCTTTGCCGGCGGTGCAATTCTGCACCCGGTGCCATTGCGCGATTGACACGTGATCAGTGGCCACTTTAAAGGCGGCTGCGGACAACGGCACCGGTTACAGAATCAGGGCTTTTGCGATTTTCTTGCATTCTAATGGTAACGTTAGCGCAGGTTTTTGAAAATAGCTGATTGAATAAGCACAGTGTAGTAAATATTTGTTGGTATGCCCTGAATCCGGCCCTGACGCAGCGTTTTTTTTTTATAGATCCGCAAAATGCTGGTCGTGTTGGCATATGTGGGAGGCATCTGTACCACTGTGAAGCTAAGTTACAATTACAGCACTGTTTTCAGTGAATATAGAGTTGTGCATGAAAATTTATAAAAAAAGAAAACCTATAAAAACGCTTTATAAAAAAGAAAACTCATAAAAATGCTTTAGAACATAAGCTAAGTTTTAAACAATATAAAGTTAATAATTTATTATGATAGAATAAGATTTAAGCATTCTAGAAATAAAGTTAAATAAACGGGTTTTTGTTGGCCGATGATTGGAGCAAGGAGCGTGACAACTACGCTGATCAATTTGATCAATTCAGTCTATGACTGTGCGTAGGCTCCATTTCTGAGGCCTTTTCCCGTTATAGCTACAAAGTGAGTGCACTTCTCTGAATAAGTGATAGTGGAATTTTTTCTAGTATATTATTGGATCATATACTCCACTAGGGTTGGTTTATTAACGTTAGCGCAGGGCCATAAATTAAACAAATACAAAAGAAGGCTTTTTCACAGCTGTGCAAGAAATGGGCTTTAGCACGCAGAAAAGTTCCACGTAAGGGCGCGCTCAGCCTATTTCTTAGCGCAGCTTATTAAAAGAGCCCATAAGATGGCAAATTCTGAAAAAATATATATACTCTTACATTTAAGATTCAACCTAAGCTACTTTGCGGCCTGAAGAAGTGCTTTTGTATTCTTGTAAGTTATATAGTTGCTACTGTTGTTCTGTAGATAATATGGCCAGTAGAACAATGTCCGAATGAGGATGATGCACGGTAAGTGAAGGCTGGCAACAAACATAAGAACATAAGCATAAGAACATACGCAGTGCCTCTGCTGGGTCAGACCAGAGGCCTATCATGCCCAGCAGTCCGCTCACGTGGCGGCCCATCAGGTCCAGGACCTGTATAGTAATCCTCTATCTATACCCTTCTATCCCCTTTTCCTTCAGGAAATTATCTAATCCCTTCTTGAGCTTTAATTGACTGAACCAGGAGTTAGTAAGGGGGCAATTTTATACGAGGGCATCTATATGAAACTAACAGAATGGTGTCTATTGGATAGGGTCATGAAGTAGACCAATCACATTAGCATTCACAGTATAAAGACACGTATATCAGAATGTCAGAGATGTCGCCCAGAAGCCAAATAGGTTTTACCAAGATCAATGCACCATAATCATCATGTCCAATAATTTTTCATTTTTAAATTTCTTTAGTTTTGAGTTTTCAATTACATCAATTTTTTTTTAATTCTTAATTTTTAACTTATCTTATTGCAAAAATATAAAACTATGTATTCACCTTTCAAATATAAATCGTCATGGGGACTTGTATCCAACATGAATTAATGTTCCCCTGAAAGCTTTAAAGTGCAAGCCATGCCACTATGAAGTGAACGAGCAGCCAGCCTTAGCCAGGAGGAAAAGATGACTGGAAAAGGCAATGGCAAACCACCCAGAGGACGTGATTGGGCAGAGTACGGTACTGGGGTTCAAGAAAGGATTAGACAAATTCCTACTGGAAAAGAGTATAGAGGGGTATAGATAGAAGATTACTGCACAGGTCCTGGACCTGCTGGGCCACCGCGTGAGCGGACGATGGACCTCGGGTCTGACCCAGCAGAGGCATTTCTTATGTTCTTATGTTCTTAATTAATCTGCCAAGAAACCATCCCTTAATTGGAGGCCTCCACAAGTTATTTGCAAATCGGTACTTGTGAACAGAGGATTACCTTTACCTATGCTTATATTCTATTAAAGAAAGCAGATGCTTACGTTCATTTATAGAATAGGTGCCCCTTTACAGAACATTGCTTTTGAAAAATACACAAAAAATACAGTTTGGGGGACAGCTATCAGTGTGAGCTACTGTTAGCCCAGTTTATTAGTAACTAGGTCTCATTGCATAAAATGGGACCTGTGCTAAACCAGCATGAATTAGATGTAAATAACATGTCTTAACGGTAACCAACATTGATAACTATGTTCCTCTGTGTTATAAAAAGTATTTATTTAAATTAATTATAGACCACCAATTCACCAAGGTGGTTTACATAAAACAAAAGCATAAAACGTGCATGGGACATCAAATATGCAAATCAAAAGCAAGAACCATACAGATAATATAACATTACAACAAAAAATAAATCCACATAACAACAACATCCCCCTAAAATCTACAGAGTAAAACGGTAATAAAATAACCTGCAGGGCCTTACAAATTTCACAATAAACCACACAGCAATGAGAAACCACCTCACACATTAAGAAGGAAAAGCCTGCGGACATAAAATACAGTGTTCACGCCCCTATGAAAATGAAAGCGATCATGGATTGCTCTCGTCTCATTTGGAAGCAAAGTCCCCCCCCCCCCACCAAATGGGAGCTATGAGCACTCTTGCAAACGTTCGATACAATGCACATGTGTAGAGACGATGTATCATTTTTACAGAGGGAGCAACAAATGAATAGTGGAAGTGCACATATTTGCTCCTGAAACATTTGCCCCCCTGTTATACATGCGTGCTAACCTCTAATGCGCCCATAGACTAACATGCACGGGTTAGCATTTAGTACGTGGTTAGCGCGCTCTAATATTTAGGGCTCCTTTTACTAAGCTGCGATAGCATGCAGAATTGCTGCGCGCTAGACGCTAACGCCAGCATTGAGCTGGCATTAGTTCTAGCCATGTAGCGCGGGTTTAGCGTGCGCTAATATTCTGCGTGCGCTAAAAACGCTATCGCAGCTTAGTAAAAGGAGCCCTAAGTGTGCACTAAAATGCATAGCACACCTTAGTAAAAGGAGCCCTTGGGCAACTAACTGGCATGGATATTGTAATGAACCATCTAGATCATTATGGTATTATTTGGTTATTTAATTTCATCTTTTAATTGTAATTTTTGAAAACATTTTTGTGAACCGCATAGAACTTTACGGCCCTGCAGTATATAAATTGAAAAAAAGAAAGAAAGAAAAAAGTAAATGGATGCAACAAAGAAAGTAAATTAGTAGAAGACATTCCATGAAAAACATCCCAATAAACCATTTAACATGAAAAACTACAGTGAGGCGATATAATTGAATTAGATAAGGAGTGGTGTGATCCAAAATGGAATGCCAAAAAATGAGTTGAACTGCTGCATTGTGGAAAATTGTCCTCCCAAAGAGCAATTCCCAAAACATATAGGGGCACAGTTATCCCCCAGTTTTTAGTAATATGGGGGGTGGGGTGGGGGGGGGTTTATGGCAATAACTCCTGTTTTTTGCCCCGTAATGTGTTAAAGAGTACTAACACAAGTTATATTACAGTGATACAGTAGTAAAGTGATGCAAAGAGTGCAAATACATGCAAAATACCTCTGCTATGCAAATGCCACAATATGGTTTGTGGTAAAAACCTCGAGTCATATTTGGTTAGAAAAATAATCCCAGCAATAAATCTGAGGTTACTTTGCCATCCCAGGAGCACTGGGCCTCAAAACTTTATCTTAAAACTTTATCTTAAAAGCACTGGACCCAGAGCCACGCCCCCAGGCCTGCCCCATTCTGACTGTCACGCCCCAATCTGCCCCCCAGCCCCACCTCCAGGTGGCATCCGTGCATGCGCGGATGCCCCTTTCCGACGCAATTTTGATGGGAAGCTTTTCAAAACCTGGACAAAGTGCCAGGTTTTGAAAAGCCATCCAGGGAAATCTGGACCTCTGGTAACCATATTTTAAAGGGGCCATTACAACTTTTCTAACCATGATCACTGTCCACCCCCCCCCCCCAAATCAGCCCCTCCACTCACCTAATCATAACCCTCCACTCTGGTCATCTCTACACCCCCCTTCCCAATTAGAACATCACTCACTCAATCAGCACCTCACCCATAAAAAGAAATCCCCCCTGGCTAATCTGGGCCTACCTGGGTCTTTGAGCCAGAATGAACCCCAGTTGCTCCTGCCCTTGCCAGTGCCTTCAAGCTAATTTATTGGGATTTATTAATTGCCTTTTTCATGAACAGTTTCAGGTACTCTGTCTGTCCTGGCAATGGCAGATTAAGGGCTCCTTTTACGAAGCCACGTTAACGGCTTTATCGCACGCAACTTTTTCGTGCGCGCTAGCCGAAAAACTACCGCCTGCTCAAGAGGAGGCGGTAGCGGCTAGCGCAGCTGGCAAATTAGCGTGCGCTGTTAGGTGCGTTAAAGCACTAACGCGGCTTCGTAAAAGGAGCCCCAAATGACTTGCCCAGAGTCACAAGGAGAAGGCTAGGATTGAACTCACAACCTCAGGATACTGTAGCAGTCGTTCTAACCACTAGGCCACTTCACTCCCCTAATATGGTACCCTAGTGAAAACCTGACCTGCCTATGGCTCTCGAGGACCGGAATTGCCTACCCCCGTGCTATACTATCACTAGGGGTTATGTTACAAAAAAATATAATTCCCGTGAGATAAATAAAGCAGTAATGACTGTGTCAATTTCACAGCCCAGAATGATTTAGCCGTGATTCTTCTTGCTAACCCAAATCTCCTGGTTCCTTATCCCCAATCTATTAAAAGATATAGCAGCTGGTGACACCCAATGTATTTTTTAAAAAATGTAGCAGTCTTGTGCCCCTAATTTCTCTGATCCCCAACATATGCTGTAGGGCAGGGGTGTCAAAGTCCCTCCTCGAGGGCTGCCATCCAGTTGGGTTTTCAGGATTTCCCCAATGAATATGCATGAGATCTATTAGCATACAATGGAGGGACTTTGACACCCCTGCTGTAGGGGGAAAAACACCCACACCAACCCTTGAATCATTCATCAGATATGTTTCATATATTTGTTCAAGTATGAACTTTTGTTTGAAAAAAAAAAAAAAAAATTCACTGATTACATATAAATGCTGTAGAGTAATTACATTTGTTAAATAAAACATGTCAATGTAATCTGAAAAATATAACTTAAGTTAACTGGCTGGGCATGGCCACTGACCAGTCAACTTGCTTGCCAGCGGCTATCTGGTCATTTTCAGCTACACTTAACCAGTTATTTTTTGCTGAAAGCCACCTATGTTGGGGGCATTTAGGACGGAGTCTGGTTAGCTCCCAGTTTTCAGAGCCAACTGGCAGTGTTAGCACACAAATAGGTCTGCATAAACACCTGGGCTATTGTTCCGTGCTAACACATGGCCAGTTAGCTCTGAATATCCAGTTAATCAGGCATGCGCTAGCCAGCTTAAAAAAAATCTGGATATTTAATGCAAAGCCACTAATGCTAGTACTTTATTCCACTTCAGAAAAGGAATGAAGTTTCTGTAATATGATTCATAGCAGTAGTACAGCAACACTACCACTAGGGTGCCTTATTAGCTTGAAGGTATTGACAAGGACAGCAGCAACTGGGGATTACTCCTGCCCAGGAACCCATTAGACATCAAGGACATGTTAGGTGCTGCCCTTACATTGGCTGAATATTGGAGGGAGGGGGAAGGGGGAGGCTAGTATTTTGAAGCAGGAAGTTAGCATACTTTTTCTTAACACTATTACATTTTTGCCAGTGTCCACCATATATAAATTTTCCTAGAGAAACCTAGAGCTCCTTTTACGAAGTCGCGGTAGCGGCTTTAACGCTCGCGACTTTTAATCACACGCTACCCTTGCGCTAGCCGAAAAACTACAATATACTGTAATTTATAAAGTATTTGCCCTTCTCTAAGGGCTCCTTTTACAAAGCCGCGCTAGGGGTTTTATCGCACGCACTGGATTAGCCGGAAATCTACCGCCTGCTCAAGAGGAGGCGGCAGCGGCTAACGCGGCCGACGGTTTAGCGCGTGCTATTACGCGCGTTAAACCGCTACCGCGGCTTCTTAAAAGGAGCCCCTAATTTCAGACTTCAAAAAAGAGGCTTTTACCTTCTTGAAGGGCTGAATATTAAAAGACCTCTAATGCTTCATTGCTTGTCAGTGAACAAACCAATCCCCATTCAGTTCTGAATATTGAACAAAGATTATTATCTGGTAGCACTTAGGATACCTTTTTGCTTTCCTAATCTAGGTATTAGTGATGAACATCTCCACTGATAGGATGACTCCCAGCTGTGCCCAAACTCCACATATGGACTGGATTGGCACTGTCTGGATACTTAGGGCTCCTTTTACAAAGCCGCGCTAAGGCCTTAACGCGCAGAATAGCGCACGCTAAATTGCCGCACGTGCTAGCCGCTACCGCCTCCTTTTGAGCAGGCGGTAGATTTCCGGCTAATTCAGTGCGTGCGATAAAACCCCCTAGCGCGGCTTTGTAAAAGGAGCCCTTAGAGAAGGGCAAATACTTTATAAATTACAGTATATTGTATACTATTTAAAATATGTTTTGGAGAAACTCCAGATTATATGCCTCAACTCCTTAATTTTTCCATCTTTGAACCTGAGAAATAATGATACCATTCGGTATCCAGTCATCAAGAATATCAGACACAATAGAGCTTTTAACTCCACATGGGCTTATCAAGCAGCAAAACGTTGGAAAACTTTACCGACTAATATTAACCAGCAATCTAATATTAAGATTTTCTAAAAAGACCTAAAGACCTATCTATTTCAAGAATGTGTTAATAATTCCTAAATATTGTAATATTATTTAATCATTTGTATCTTCATAATTATTTTTGTAAACCGCTGTGAACTTTATGGAGGTACTGGCAGTATATAAATAAAGATTGTATTCAAAATAAAATCTCATAGGGTGATGCTCAGAACTTACTGTATGTAACGCCAGCAGTGAGGCGGTTAGTGCCAGAATATTTATTTAAGCTGCACACAATGCTCTGACATCAGAAACAACTTGCCAGCCACAAATTAGCACAATGATATTTAAATGTATGCAAATGGATGTTAAAGAGGGTCATCAGATATTTCCTCTCATACTCAGAGAATAGCAGAGAAAAGAATGCTGCCTCTATCGCTGGAAATCTACCGCCAGGTCTGAGCTAGGGGTAGGGTGCTTGAAGGGAAGGTTTTCACTCTAAAACCTGCCAGTTTTTACATATTTCACAATTGCAAGGAAGCTCGTACAAGCTGGACAAGTCAAGAAGGCAAAGTCCGTCTGGGCAACAATCAAAATCGTGCTGCCGGAAAAATTCACAGGATCTTTGAAGGGGAGGGAGAGAATTTCATAAGCATGGTGATAGTAAAATAGTGTATGATCTCACAAAACTCAGCACGGGCTCCCTGCTCCACAACTTGACTGGGTGTGCACACAAGAGCTGAACACATCCTTTCAGTTACCTTTCGAATCCCTTTTAAATACAATATTGTCTCTTTCCAGATTCAGCCATCAGGCCTCCCTTCTTTCGTGTTCAGCCTCTTAGTTCAATATTTCCCTCGGAGAGCCCTCCATTCCTCCTAGAAGCATCTGCTGGCTATTTCTTTTTTTAGGCAATTATTTCTTGACATTCACAGGAATTCATCTTTCTCAATCATGGCCCCAATTCTATAGAATTACCTCCCTTTCTACAGTATCTCCAAACTGAAAGTTTATTGTTAAGATTCAAAGCTCAACTAAAAGCTTACTATTTCTTACAAGCTTTCAATGCATAGTCTGCCTTCCTTCTCCTGGTTAATTTATCTTTGTAGAAGAAATATATACCCTTTACATCCCTGTTTTTTTTCCTTTCTCCAATGAACCTTTGATATTATTGTAACCAGTCCTTCCCATTTTTTTCCAGATGTTTCAGTTATGTCTAACGTGACTGTTTCTTTTTTTCCTCAGAATGGGACATCTACTTCCTGTTTCTGGTTGCAACTTCCTGTTTTGTTTTTTAGCACAGGGAGCTACACTGCTCCCAAAACTCAAAGGAACTCTATGATCGTTGGGAGCTGTGAAGGGCATTCAGCGTAGCTCCCTGTATTAAAAACCGCTATCGCGGTTTAGTAAAAGGGGGCCATAGTGCAAAATATACATAGACACATTTTGATCACTAAATTGAAAATAAAATAAATTTTCCTACCTTTGCTGTCTGGTGATTTCCATGAGTCTCTGGTTGCACTTTCTTCTGACTGTGCATCCTTTCTTTCTTTCTGAACTCAGGCCCAATTGTCCCTTTCCATTCTCTCCCTCCCTTCTTCCTATGTCCTTAGTGCCCCCTCCCCCGAAGCCTGCCTTTCCCCAAGCTGACCTGCCACCGCTTCCTCCTACCTCCCTTCCCCCCGATCCGCCACCGCTGCCACATGCTACCCACTACATTTAATTACAGCCCCGGTGCAGCAACTATAGAAAGGGAAGGGAAGGGCCAGCACGTGCTACGATTGCATGCAGCCGGCCCACAAGCCTTCCCTCCAACGTCAATTCTGATGTCGGGGGAGAAGGCTTGTGGGCCGGAAAACAAACAGTGAAGGAGACTCTTGGTGTTCAATGCCTTTTATTTATATGACACAACTGTTTTATTTTATATTTTTTTTTAAAAACAGTTGTTTATATTATGGTTTATAATCATTTCACATTTGATGCATATGCATATATATTAATTTGGCATTTCCTAAGATCATATGAAATCGCAATGTTAGCTTTTTTGCAGGATGAAAAATTGCAGAATATTCTGGTTCAGTAAATACAGTTTACACCATTTATCATTTTTATTTACATTTATTATTATTACTGTTTTACAATCCATGATATATACGTTTTTATCTCTGTCATCTTAATATATGTTCATGTTATTTCTTGTATATAATTTTTTTTACATATAATTGTTTGTTTAGACTCCTGAGGCAGGCCCTTTTGGGCCGAAACACGATCGAGTCGAGTCGTGTCATATAAATAAAAGGCATTGAACACCAAGGCCCTCTTTTACTAAGGTGTGCTAAGTGTTTTAGCGCGTGTTTAGCGCACGCTAAATCAATGCATGCGCTAACCGTTAACGTGTCCATAGGATAACATGAACATGTTAGCGTTTAGCACATGCTAAAAAGCACAGTGCACCTTAGTAAAAGAAGGGGGCAAGAGTCTCCTTCGCCGTTTGTTTTCCGCTTTCCAAGTTCTGGGAAGTTGGCATCTCCTGCTTTCCTTGGCCTTTCAATGCACATTCTTAATGCACTACTTATTATATCAGTACCACTGGGGTGCCTCAGTTTTGGCGTCTTAGGTCAGCTTAGTACAGTATAATCTCGTTATAACGGACTCGCTTATAACAGAACCTCGTCTATAGTGGACGAAGTCTGCCGGACCCGGCCGAGTGCCTTTATAAACATACAGAAAATCATTGCATATAGTGGACTCGCATATAACAGACTTTCGGATATAACGGACAACCAATTTAGTCCCCAGAGCTGCTTTTAGCTGTAGTTTTGTTCGGCTATAACGGACATGCAAGCTCCGCCTACAAGGCGCGTGGCATGCTGGTGATATAGTATCAAAATGCAGCCCAGAAAAAAATGACACAGATTATTTTTCTTTCGAGTATAGTACGACATAATGCTTTAGAGTTTAGAACATCTTTTAGTGTTCTGGTTTTGCAATCACTTTGTGCCATACCAATGTTTTGCTGAGTTTTTTTATTGGTGTTGCTGATATGTTTGTGCAGTGATTGTTGTTCATCGATTGTACATTGTTTCAAGTTGACCTAAATAAAGTTTTTAAAAAATGCAACTCTGGATATAACGGATCATTGTTCCAGGTCCCTTGAAGTCCGTTATAACAAGATTATACTGTATAGGTACCTAATTAATGCTTAAGGAATCTATCCCCCCTCCCCTTTTATGAAGCCATGTTAGGCTTTCTTTTATTGCCGACCATGGCGGTAAAAGAAGGGGGGGGGGAAAAGTATGTTCGACATTGCAATGGCAGAAGGAAGTACTGAAAGTCCACGAAAGCACAAAAATAAGTGCTATCTGTAATCAGGGAAGAATGTCCCAGCATTATGTATATTGGATTTCTGCATAGCCCCCTCAGGATCCCCAATATTTCAGAAGCAAAAGGCAGTCAGTTCATTGCAGAGAAACCAAACGGAACACGTTTTCCCCACAAATCTGCCAGAATGGACTTACTTCTTTCTGCCATCCCATGACAGTATTGAAATGCTCGGCATACTTTAAAAATGGACCATAAACATTTTCCCTATGGTCACATATTAGGAAATTCCTTCAGTACGTCAGACCCTTTAAATTATGACTAGTTGCAGACCCTCTACCAATGTGAATAAGCAACATGAAAGTCATTTCTCCAGCGCTGGGAGGTTCCATTATGCCTGTCCTCCTGCATCTCTGACATCAATAGCAACCAAGGAGGAATTGCAAGACGGTCTGATGGGACGCAGATGTGTCTGGGAAGGGCCAAATATTTTCTTAAAGGTTTTGTCGATATGCTGTTTGGATCAGGAAGGGATTGAGCAACAAAGACTTAAGTTTCTTCCTGAATGGAACACTTAACAATAGAAAAAAATAAACTTTTCCCACATCTTTACAGTTATTCCAAAACAGCGTTGAAAATACGGTTCTATGCAATGCGCTCTCTGTCTTCAAAAATATATATATCAGATTTTTGGCTAGAAAGAATGTTCTTGAACCATGAGAAAAATCATTATTGAAAAATTGCATGCTTTTATTTGAAGAGCAATCACTTTTGAAGGCTTTGCTTTCCAGTTTATATGATTATTTTTTTATCACTTCCTAGATACTGATGGTACAGGACAAGATTATGCTATGGTACCAAAGATGTATAACATTTTAATTTAATATATACCAACATATGTACCTACTAATCTAGCATTTTCTACACTAGGATTTCTTTGTAATGGTCCTAAAGTGTTAATTTACAAGTCTAAGGTCAAACAGGCTAACAATATGTCCAGTGCTGTGTCTGTGAGAAGAATGCTGGTCACAGGGCTAAATTAAACTGAACATGTAAAAAGTCTGAGCTTCCACTGCAGATGGACAAACTAGGAGATCCAAAACTAGAACACCAAAGTGAGGATTATTTATCAAATCTTAAAATGGACATGCTTGTTTCATTGGTAGATGGTGATTGGTTACGTCTGCTTTACGTAACTTGATCTTCAACGAGAGCAACAGTGCCAAATAAAGGGTTAAGATAACAAAGATTTGCTGTTCAATAGTCAAAGCGATTTAACCAGGCAGAAGAGGCTCCTACCCATTTAAATTGCTTAGGGGGAGAATGTGGAGCAGTGGTTAAAGCTACAACCTTAATACCCTGAAGTTGTGGGCTGAAACCCACCCAGATCAACCCACCAGGACAGACAGGGAAAAATGTTTGAGTACCTGAATAAATTCATGTAAACAATTCTGAGCTCTCCCCTGAGAGAACAGTATAGAAAAATTGAATAAACAATTAAATTATGGCCTCCTCCGGCGATCCTCTCTGCAGGCTGCGGTAATTATCTGAAGTGCGGGAGGCCAGAGGATGCTGCAAAGAGCGCCTAAGCACTGCAGCACTTCCCGACTGACCCTCCCCCCTCTCCCCCTAAACAGGAGCGGCAGCGCTAACTCTCCTGTTTTAGGAGACCTGAAGACCTGAAGGCCTGGGAAGGAGGGTTGGTCACCAAATTGGTGAGGCTGATTAAAAAAGAAAAAAAAGAATAGTTTCGAAACGATTCACCCGAAGTGAATCGATTTGAATCGGAAATCGGGCAGCACTAGTGCACTCCACGAACCCAGTGCACTCCACTGCCCTGGTGGCAGGAACCCTTATTTGTAAAGTGTAACGTTATCTAGAGCTGAAATGGGCAAATGAATATCATAATGGACAACAAACTGGCCTTATCTTTATGTTGTTGTCCAACTGCTTTAATGCTGCTGTTCACAACTGCTGCTTCTGTTCAGTGAAATAATACTGGAATGCTGGAAAAATAATGCTAACGATGGCCAACGTTTCACAATGTTATACAATCGTTTCCTCGGGGCTCTTGATCTGCAAGAGGCATTCACTTGCAAGTCAGCGGTGGAACAACAACATAAGTCCAGTTTGTTTTCCATTATGATATTCATTTACAAATAAGGGTTTTTCTGGCTGATGATCGAAGCATGAGGGGGAGCCTACTAACCGTCTAGCTTTCTCTCATAGCCCTGGTGCAAACTTACACCTTGTGGCTTTTTGCATCATACACCCCACATTCATACAACTGGAGGTAGTTTTTAATGTTAATGGTTATTTATTACTCCAGCTCCTCTATTTTTGTTGTGATTTGTATTCTGAATATGATTATGCCACATTTGTGCAATTTATGAAGGCCTCTCAGCTTGGAATAAGGAATTATGTAATGGAAGTTCAGCAGAATGGGATCCCTCTCCAGGTGCTGATAGACTCTACTAGTGTCAAGACCCTCATTTGAAAAGACAAGGTTACCCGACTGAAAGTGAATTAGGATTGGACTCTGACCTTATTGTGTGTGCATGGGAACCAAAGACAGTATCCTGCAGCTCAGGTATCCTTCAGGACCCCAGTCAGGCAAGTCTAGCTGGAAGTGGCCATCTTGCTGACAGGTTGAACAAATTCTTCTCGTCAGTCTTCACCAGAGAGGACACATCCAATATCCCAGAACCCGAGGTGATTATAAACGGAGAACATGACGAAAGGCTGGTACAACTAGAGGTAAGCAAAGAGGATGTCCTCAGACAGATAGACAGACTGAAGAGCGACAAATCACCGGGCCCGGACGGCATCCACCCAAGGGTACTAAAAGAACTAAGAAACGAAATAGCAGAGACACTTCGCCAAATATGTAACCTCTCCCTAAAAACTGGGGAGATCCCAGAGGACTGGAAAATAGCAAATGTCACGCCCATCTTTAAGAAGGGATCAAGGGGTGACCCGGGAAACTACAGGCCTGTGAGCTTGACCTCGGTTCCGGGAAAGATGATGGAAGCAATGGTAAAGGACACAATCTGCGAACACATAGAAAACAATGGACAACTGAAGGCGAGCCAGCATGCTTCTGCCAGGGAAGGTCATGCCTCACGAACTTGCTGTACTTCTTTGAGGGAATAAACAGCCAGATGGATAAGGGGGAATCCATAGACATCATTTACCTTGACTTCCAAAAAGCCTTCGACAAGGTACCTCACGAACGGCTACTTAAAAAGCTGTGGAACCACGGGGTGCAAGGGGATATCTACCGATGGATCAAACACTGGTTGGCAGGCAGGAAACAGAGGGTTGGAGTAAATGGCCAATACTCAGACTGGCAATGGGTCACGAGCGGAGTTCCACAGGGGTCGGTGCTGGGACCTCTACTGTTCAATATATTTATTAACGATCTGGAGACAGGGACAAAATGTGAGGTTATCAAATTTGCTGATGACACCAAACTCTGCAGCAGGGTTAGAAACACGGAAGACTGTGAAGACCTGCAAAGGGACCTAACGAGACTGGAAGACTGGGCAAAAAAGTGGCAAATGAGTTTTAACGTAGAGAAATGCAAGGTCATGCATATAGGGAAAAAGAACCCGATGTTCAGCTACAAAATGGGGGGATCACTGCTAGGGATGAGTAACCTTGAAAGGGACCTGGGGGTGATGGTCGACACATCACTGAAACCATCGGCGCAGTGTGCGACAGCCTCAAAGAAAGCAAACAGAATGCTGAGCATCATCAAAAAAGGTATCACAACCAGGACGAAGGAAGTCATTATGCCGCTGTATCGCGCAATGGTGCGCCCACACCTGGAGTACTGTGTTCAATACTGGTCGCCGTACCTTAAGAAGGACATGGCGGTACTAGAGGGAGTGCAGAGGAGGGCGACTAAACTGATAAAAGGTATGGAAAATTTTTCATATGCTGACAGGTTAAAAATGCTGGGGCTGTTCTCCCTGGAGAAAAGGAGACTTAGAGGGGACATGATAGAAACCTTCAAAATCCTAAAGGGCATAGAGAAAGTGAATAAGGACAGATTCTTCAAACTGAGGGGAGCCACAAACACTAGGGGTCACTCGGAGAAATTGAAGGGGGACAGGTTTAGAACAAATGCTAGGAAGTTCTTTTTTACCCATGGACACATGGAACGCGCTTCCGGAGGATGTGATAGGCCAGAAATCTGTACAGGGGTTCAAGGAGGGTTTGGATAGGTTCCTGGAGGAAAAGGGGATAGAGGGGTACAGATAGAACTTGAGGTAGGTTATAGAAGTGGTCAAAAACCACTTCACAGGTCGCGGACCTGATGGGCCGCCGCGGGAGCGGACCGCTGGGTGAGATGGACCTCTGGTCTGACCCAGTGGAGGCAACTTCTTATGTTCTTATGTTCCCTACCTTGTTATTTTGCGTCAGGATTTCCCTAAATCTGGAACTATCTGGACTCAGTTGACCATGGCCCAAAGAAGAAAGAGGAGTCATCTTTTCCTAAGATTTCCCTGTGTAGGACATTGGCTAAACCACACCACCAGTGGCTGGTGGAAAGCTGCATTGTCCCATGAATTTAAGGGCTGCAGTGGATAAGGATCTTGGGTCATGGGAGGAGGGACTGGATACCCTAGACCCTTTAGATAATATTCCTGATTGGAGTGGGGATTAGATCCCAGGGGATTTTAAAAGGCTACAGGCAGAAGATGAGTCCCTTAGAGCACCATGAGCTCAGGTTGTGATGGTTGATGGGAATCTCATAAAAAGCCTGTACTTCATAATAAAGAAGGACTTGCTGTATAGGGTGGTCAAGGGGACCATGGGGGTGGGGCAGCAGGTGAAAGGTAGACCAACTGCTTGTCCTTCATTTCTACCATAGTCAGGTTATGCAATTAGCCCACACTTATCTATTAGGAAGTCAATTGGGGAGGAGAAAACATGGAAAGGTGTATTCAAACAAAGAGTGCTCTTTTGTCAATCCTTCAGATCCTGTCAGCTGAGTAATCCTTCAGGTCCTGCCAGCTGAGTAGTCCTTCAAGTCCTTCCACATTCCCTGCTCATGCCCATTTTCAACACCATCCTTGGCAATGAGTATATTCTGGTTATTTTGGACTGTACAGCTCGCTACTCAGATGCCATTGCCATGCAGAATATGAAGACTACCATGGTTAATGCCCTGTAGGAAGTCTTCTTCAGGATTAGGATTCCTTCAGAAATACTGACTGACCAGGGTAATGAAGCATGTTTGTGTCCTGCTGAAAGTGAAGACTTTATAGTCATCTGTTTATCATCCACAGACAGATGGTCTGGTTAAATGTTTCAGTAAGATGTTCAAACAGATGCTGAAGAAGTTTGTGGCCAAAGATAGGAAGAACTGGGATACTCTACTCCCATTAGTATTGTTTGCCATCTGAGAGGTGCCTCAATGTTTGACAGAGTTCTTTTCATTTGGGTTATTATATGGGCGGAGGCTTAGAGTAATCCTGGATGTAGTGTGAGAAACCTGGGAGGAAGAACCCAGCCCAGGAAGAAATTTGACAGAATAAATGCTCATCATGCAGAAAAGGCTGGAGAAAGCAGGCGAGGCAACCGAGCTCTGCTTGGAGAAGGCTCAGGTGGGACAAGCCCGAGACTTTAACCAGAAGGCAGTACAGAGTCTATAACCAACCAGAGCCTAAACCAGCTGAGAGACAGAGTCTTAGTTCTCCAGCAATCCTCTGAAATCAAGTTATTATGTAAGTGTCAAGTACCTTATGAAATAGGGGAGAAGTCAGGGCCTGTTAATTATAAGGTAGCCCAACCTGACAAGAGGGATAAGGCAAAGATATTTCATGTCAATCTGTTAAAGAAGTGGATACCAATGACTTTGGTCCAGAGGTCCTGCAAGTTCAATTTGTTGATCAGCTTTCTTCTTCACCAAAGGCTGACCTAGAACAGTTGGTACACCAAAACCAAAGATGTGTTTTCCAGAACAGTGGATCAGACACTCTTGGCAACTCATGATGTTATTACGGAGCCAAGGATTGTAGTCCAGCAGCATCCCTATTGGATTACGCTTTCTTTTGAAAAGCATAGCAACCTCTCCTCTTATTTCTATTTACTTTCCTAACAAATAGGTTGGTAACCCTTTAAATAGTTCCTTTCAGTTTTGCACACTGTCTTTCCAATTTCACTAGATGCTCCTTTTAGCTAATAGCTCATTGAAGTATTTTCCCATCTTTATGAAGTTAGATTTCCTGGCATCCAGAATCCTTGCTTTAGAACGAGCTGTCACTGTCCATGACCTAGTACTAACCCATATCATCTAGTGATCATCAATTAGCAAATGATTACTCACTTAAACATCAGAAACACTCTTTTCATTCATATGCACCAGGTCTAGTATCACCCCTCTTGAATGATTTCCATTACCATCTACTGAAGAGGTCTCCTGTAGGGTATCTAGGATTACCTTAGTTCTAGATGACCCTACGGCTGGGATGTCCCAATCAACATCCAGTCATTCAAAGTTGTCTAGCTATAGTAATGCACCTTTCATAGAAACTTTGTAAATGTCTCTTGATTAAATTTCTCCAAATAAATCTCCATTGTTCTTTGGTTCTTCATGGTAGAAATGGGACTCCTTCAGTAACCTCCATGCCCTGTTTGACATAAAATACTGTGCTGCATTAAAGCCAGAAAATGCAGCTTTTCACAACAAAAGTTAACCTAATCAAAAAATTGAAGGGCTTACTTGAATATGATGGAAAGAGGAGAAAACAAGAGCCGGCATGCTTAAAAGGTGAAGTGAAAGATGTTATTACAACCAAGAAAACATCCTTTAAAGAATGGAAAAAAGATCCCAATGAAGAAAATAAGAAGAGATATTGTATAAGCACTGACAAGTTAGATGTAAAGCATTGATAAAGAAAGCTAAACAAGAATATGAAGAACAACTTACCAAAGAGGCATAAACTCTTTGTAACAATTTTTTTAGGTACATCAGAAGCAGAAAACCTGTCAGGGAATCCTTGGGACCGTTGCATAACCAAGGAGTAAAATGTGTGCTCAGGGAGGATAAGGCCATAGTGGAGAGACTTGAATGAATTCTTTGCTTCAATCTTTACAGAAGAAGATGGTTTTCAAGAGTGATGAGGCGGAGGAATTGAAAGAAATCTCAGTGAACCTGGAAGACGTACTAAGTCAAACTGACAAGTTAAAGAGTGATAAATCCCATGGACCGGATGGTATACATCCCAGGGTACTGAAAGAACTCAAACATGAAACTGCTGATCTGTTAGTGATCTGTAAGCTGTCACTAAAATCGTCTGTAGTACTTGAAGACTGGAGGGTGGCCAATGCTACACCAACTTTTAAAAAGGGTTCCAGGGGTGGTCCGGGGAATTACAGACCAGCAAGCCTGACCTCAGTGCAAGGCAAAATAGTGGAAACAATTTTTTAAAAATAAAACATGTAGACAAACATGATTTCATGAGACAGAGTCAGCATGCGTTCAGCCAAGGGAGGTCTTGCCTCAATAATTTGTTGACTTCTTTGAAGGTGTGAATAAATATGTGGATAAAGGAAAGCCAGTTGATGTAGTGTATCTAGATTTCCAAATACACTTTTGACAAAGTTCTTCATGAGAGGCTCGTGAGTAAATTAAAGAGTCATGGGATAGGAGGCAATGTTCAATTGTGGATTAAAAATTTGTTATTGGACAGAAAACAGAGGAAAGGGTTAAATGGCCATTTTTCTCTATGGAGGAGGGTAAATAGTGGATCTGTACTGTGACCAGCGTTATTTATAAATGATCTAGAAAATGGAACTACAAGTGAAGTGAATACATTTTCAGATCACACTAAACTGTTCAATGTTGTTAAAATGCATGCAGACTGTGAAAAACTGCAGGAAGATTTTAGGAAATTGGAAGACTGGGCATCCAAATGGCAAATGAAATTTAATGTGGACAAATGCAAAGTGATGCACATTGGAATGAATAATCTAAATCATAGTTACTGGATGCTAGGGTCCACCTTAGGGGTCAGCACTCAAGAAAAAGATCTGGGGTGTCATCGTGGACAATTTGCTGAAACCTTCCGCTCAATATGCGGCGGTAGCGAAAAAAAAGCAAACAATATGCTAGGAATTATTAGAAAAGGAATGGTAAACAAGACCAAGAATGTTATAATGCCCCTTGAGTATTGCATTCAGTTCTGCTCTCCTTATCTCAAAAGATATAGTGGCGCTAGAAAAAGTTCAAAGAGCAACCAAGATGATAAAGGGGAAGGAATACCTCTTATATGAGAAAAGACTATAGAGGTTAGGACTCTTCAGTTTGGAAAAGTGACAGCTGAGGGACAATATGATTGAAATCTACAAAATCCTGAGTGGAGTAGAGCGGGCACAAGAGGATCAATTTTTTACCGTATTAAGATTTACAAAGACTAAGGGCTCCTTTTACAAAGGCGCGCTAGGGCCTTAATGCATGGAATAATGCGCGCTAGCCTCTACTGCCTCCTTTTAAGCAGGCGTTAGATTTTCTTAGCTAGTGCGTGCTAATCCGGTGCGCGCGTATAAAACGCTAGCGCACCTTTGTAAAAGGAGCCCTCAGAGACACTTGATGACGTTCCAGAGTAATACTTTTAAAACCAATAGGAGGAAATATTGTTTTCACTCAGAGAAAGGTAAAGCTGTGGAATGCGTTCCCAGTGGATGTGGTAAGAGCGGTTAATGTAGCTTAAAAAAAGGTTTGGACAAGTTCCTGGAGGAAAAGTCCATAGTCTGCTGTTGAGAAAGACACTGCTTGCCCTGGATCGGTGGCATGGAATGCTGCTACTATTTGAGTTTTTGCCAGATACTTGTGACTTGGATTGGCCTCCGTGAAGAAGGGCTGGATAGAGCATTGTTCTGACCCAGTAAGGCAATTCTTATGCTCTTATTAAGAGATCTGAAGATTATTTTTATAAGACTAAAAATGATTAGGTTTTGCCACTTCTACATGTATTACATTTCTTTTGATAACTATGATTTTCTCTTAAGACCTCCTTGTCTTTTCTTAAATTGCTTCTCCAATCCTTTTGAGGGCTAATTAAGAGTTTAAGATTATGATTAACAGTTATATATAATTCTCAAGGATTCCTAAATTGTGTTTAGGCTTGAATTCTTTATAAATTTTGAGACCTTTTTTTTTTTTCTGTATACTCTGTATTACTGTAACAGGTGGATACTTGTGATTTCATTTGAAAAAGATAAATAAATATATTTACAAAAGCTAACAAACGGTGATTCTACCTACCCAGACGCGGTGAGACCTGGGAAACAGCAACAATCATGAATTACATTGGCTGCAGATTACTATTAGAATAGATTTTAAGATTTTATGCTCGGCATTTAAAGTTCTAGATAGGGAATGCCCTAATTATATTTCAGAATTACTCTTAATTAGCATGTGTTTAATCTCTACCTGACGAAATCACTTGACCAGATTAGATTTACCTTCATAGTACTGCTACTAACCCTTGTATACAGGTGCTTTCTCTGTCTCTACTGGGCTCACAATCTAATTTTTTTGTACCTGGTGCAATGTAGGGTTAGGTGACTTACCCAGGGTCAGAATTGAATCCAGTTACCCAGGATCACAGTCTACTGCGCTAATCGTTAGGCTACTCCTGCACCTTTATCTGTATCATTAAGGATAATGTCCTTTAAAAAAAAACTAAAAAAAAATAAAAATTGGCTATTCTCTATGTAGAAGTTTTAACCACTGAGGTTAGATGTGAGGCAAATAATTTTAGATTTCAAAATCTGTTGAAGGCCTGGTTATTTGACCAGTATCTGGATGACCTGACTTCTGTTTAGGTTGAAGGGGGGGGGGGGTGTCTTCCTTTTTATTGTGCACAATTGTTTATTCTAGTCAATTTTTGTAATATTTTATCTTTTGTAAACCGCTTATGGTACAGACAGTACATAAATGGAATATTGCTACTCCTTGGGCTTTGGCCAGGTACTAGTGACCTGGGATTGGCCACCATGAGAACAGGCTACTGGGCTGGATGGACCATTGGTCTGACCCAGTAAGGCTATTCTTATGTTCTAATGTGAGCCAAGTATAGGGCAATTAAACCACTATAACCTCACTGATGAGGTTGGCTCTGAGGCACTGTGGAATGAGGCATTATGACATCACAATCTCAGCTCTAGAATGTTGCTCTCATTGGGGTTCCGGAATCTTGCTATTCTTTGAGATGCTGGAATGTTGCTACTCCTTGGGTTTTGGCCAGGTACTAGTGACCTGGATTGGCCACCGTGAGAACGGGCTACTGGGCTTCATGGACCATTAGTCTGACCCAGTGAGGCTAATCTTATGTTCTTATATTCTTAAATGTTGTTGTTGAAAGAAGATTTAAATCCCAGCAATAAATAAAAACCAGCTTGCTGCCTGCAGAAGGAAGTTACTAGTCCATCTCCATCTCCTTGAATCCAACATTTTTTGTTATTAATGGGGGGGAATTCATGAAAGGGCGCTAAGCACGTTAGCGCAAGCTAACCCATTAGCACGGGCTAGCCACTAAAGATGCCCATTATATCCTATGGGCGTCTTTAGCGGTTAACGTGTGCTAACACACTAATTGCTCTTTGTTCAGTTCTCCCCTTAATGGACAATATTCAGCCCATTGTAGGCAGCATTTTTTTAAAGGTAGGCTGATTTCGGATGAACTAGATCTAGATACCAAGTACCATTCCATATCTGGGCACCGGCAATGAATAGTGGCAGCACCTGGATAACACCCACCTCCACCTTTGCTTTGTGTCTGCACCACCATGGCATTAACCACAGAGCGCCACAGAGGCAGTCTCCAGTTATGAGAGGCCGCTGAAAAGTTTTCAGCCCAACCAACAACGTTGGGACGGTCTCCACTGAGGGCTATAGTCCAATGATTTTCCACTTTTTTTTTTTTTGTTCCGTTGTAAAAATACAGAACAAATAAAGTGGAAAATCGCTGGACTCTTAAGTGGTGTTGGCACTCGTAAGTGCCATTGAATATCAGTGCTGGACCCAGTCAGTGTGATGTAACTGGATAGGAACCATTTGACCTACTTAAATCATGCTGAATATCAACCCAGTGGTGTAGCACGGTTAGGAGGTGCCCAGGGCAGTGACCCATCCCCCGTACCCTTCTCTCCACCCTCTGCTCCTTCCATGCCACCCCCGCTCCTTCCATGTCCCCCATGCCACACTCGTACCTTCCCTTCCCATCCCTGTACCTCCTTAAATCTTCACCAGTGAAAGCAGCTTCTACGGCCTGCTGCTTGTGCCGGCATTGGCTTTCCCTTTAACATCACTTCCTGACCCCGTGACCTGGAAGTGATTTCAGAGGGAGCCAGGCCGGCGCAAGCAGCAGGCCAGATTAGTTACTCGCGGTGGTAAAGATTTAAAGAGGTACAGAGGGGAGAAGGTCAGGGAAGGGAGGGCATGAGTGTGGCATGAGGGGGGCGGAGAGGTGCCGGCACCCACACCATCATAGTGCTCGGGGCCCCTGTCCCCCTCCCTCTTATTATGCTACTGTATCAACCTCAAATGCTTCTGTCTTTTATCTTTTTTTTTTTTGTGTGAAACATTTTACCTTTCATCCTTCCTGATGCTATGCTCTGCTTGTTCCCAGCTGGGCATGGTCTGAATCTCTCCAGTTAACTATTCAACTCTGAAGGGTTCAGAAATCGGTGCATAAAGCCTGCACCCTGATAAAATATATTGCAGAAGAAAACAAATGGAATATCTTCATATAGAAAGGAACAACATTTTCTAGCAGCAACAAGAAAATAATGCTCTGGACCCAATATTGTAAAGCGTCCAGGAAATTTCATTATTTGCTCATTTATTTTTTTACTCCTAAGTTTCTGGGATCCATTACTTTGTGCAGGATAACTGATAAATAATGTACATACAGTAAATAAAATGGAAAAAAAACCCACCCTTTTGTTTTTCAGCCTCTGCTTTTGAAATAAGAGGAAGGCAATCTCAATAAAATGAATCCAAGGAAACCTGTTCTTTTAGTGGGTACTTTATTGGGGAGACCACCAATAGGAAGGATGAAAGCATGATGACGAGTCATATCATATGAATTACGATCTCATTTTCAATGCATCAAATCTTAATTTTTGTTAACGCCTTTTAAGAGCTAAATTCATCTTACCTGTACCGTTGTTCCCATTGGTCTGAAGGGTGGCTTCAGGCCCCATGGTGTCAAACTCGTCCTTCATTTCATCTGTAAAACACCCAACCAAACAAATTTAGCATTGCAAAATCACATGAGAGCTTGCAGAACTAGTGAAGTGCAGTAACAAGAACGATTCTTGTGAAGGGAACAGAGAACAGGCTTGTTATAAGCCTTGACACACACAATGGTTTTGTTCTGCCTGCCAAATGAATCCAATTGTGTAGTCCAGACGAGAACTCATTTACCTTAAACATTTCAGCCACTAGTAAAAAGCCAGAGGTGTTTATGTGGGCTTTGTCATATCAGGTCCTAGCGAGCAACAGGAAAAATAAAGTTGTTTTTTTTTTTTTCTTTCAGTAACCCGTCCACTGCGACTAAGAGCTCCTTTTATGAAGCTGCGATAGTGGTTTTAGCGCGTGCTGAATTGCCGTGCGCGCTAGACCTCAACGCCAGCATTGAGCTGGAGTTATTTCCAGCTGCGTAGCGCGGGTTTAGCACATGCTAAAACGCTATCGAAGCTTAGTAAAAGGAGCCCGAAATTATTTGTACCTGTGAAGAACAGGCATATTACAGTACTTGCAATGATGGTAAACATGGGAGATAAGAGCATGCCTCTTGCTGAGAGTTCATACATACTATTTGGTTTTTCTCCTTCTGTTTTAAGTAGAAAGGACTGCACATGGACACCGCATTCACAAATGCCCTTTCCAGACCTATCCCAAATGTGTCTCTCTCACTCTTTGTTTCTCTAGAATTAATGGCTTTCGATTGTACTAGTCCTGCTAGAGCAGTGGTCTCAAACTCAAACCCTTTGCAGAGCCACATTTTGGATTTGTACTTGGAGGGCCGCAGAAAAAAATAGTTAATGTTTTATTAAAGAAATGACAATTTTGCATGAGGTAAAACTCTTAATAGTTTATAAATCTTTCTTTTTGGCTAAGTTGCAATAATAATATTGTAATTTATAGCTAAAGACACATATGATCAAGAAACTATTTTATTTTACTTTTGTGATTATGATAAACATACCGAGGGCCTCAAAATAGTACCTGGCGGGCTGCATGTGGCCCCCAGGCCGCGAGTTTGAGACCATTGTGCTAGAGCCAAGGCACAAGATTTCTTCATTCTTGCCTTTGCTACCAGCATTACATGTGTGTATGGGATTGGGGGGTATAAAAACCCGATTATGCTTTTCAAGATCACAGAGCACACAAAAATCTTCCAAAGAAAACCATTTGAAAAACAAAACTGTATGCCCAGCCAGGGGAGACTGCTTCCTAGACCTGGCTTCCTGCTTTCTTTTGAGAAGAATTTTAAGGATATCTTACATCCAAATAAAAGTTCCACACACACGACAATGGGCCATTGTCAGCTAGCATGGACAATCAATTGAAGTAGCTCTCCATAACGATATATATATATATTTTTTATCTCTGTCTGCAAGAAATAAGAGCAAGGTATTTCTGGGAAGGTCAGTACTCAATAAAAATATAGCTATTGTGTGTCTTTCTTGTAGTGAGAAGTCACAAGTATCAAAAGTTTTCCATCTGAGGCATACCAACCTAATCACCAAAAGGAAAACAATTCATAGCCTCATTTTTTTTTTTTTTTCTTCTTCTTCTTTTTTGCATAATACCGGTAATGTTCAAGATTTCTTCTGCGCTTCCTTCCTCGTTACCATTTACATGTAAAGAACCAAAGAGGAGCTGAAACCCGCTTCCCAAATTATTCGGAGGCTCACAGCCCCTCCCCCACCCCGTGTGCTTTTTTCCTCACTGCGTGCAGGTTGCAGAAGTGCACGCTGCTGAGATTTTCTCCTTTTTTTGCTAAAAATTAAACTGCTGGCTCTCCCTCTTTCTGAACTTGGTGAAAAACACAGCTTCACATACCTGCGCACTTTTGGCGGTCAAACCGACCCAGGTCTGCCATGCTATCACTTGAAGCCCTCAGAGTTTCTGAGCAAGGCTGTCACTCCTCTGGAACTAATGTTTTATTAAGCGTGTGCAACAGGAATTTGTTCAGATGCGCACAATAAATCTCCAGACATGAGGTTAGCATATATTTGTTTGAACTGACGATGCGTTCCTTTGCAATGCAGCACCTACCTCTTTTTATTTTTTCCAGAAAACACATCAGACAAAACACAAGGTAGGGGTTTTCATACCACATAATGTATTTATTTTGAAAACACTTGTACAAGTTTGCATTTTCCAGCTACCCTTGAGACGAGGATTTGTAAAAATAAAGAGCACTTTCTTCCCGAAGACGAAGAATCCTTGAGTAAGCACAAAGAGGCCAAGATGCAGGTGATTTATTTAAGTCTGTGTCAATGATAATGATGTCATGGTTTCCAGCACGCTGTGTCCACCCCATTGTGGGACGAAAGAATGTCAAGGACAGTTCCAGGCACAAAACTTTGATTGTGCTGAAACCGGAAAAGGCACAGTCAGAACTCCACTGCGCTCTTCAGTTCAAAACCTGCATCCTGCAGACACAGTACAGAAAGCGTAGCAGAGACAGCAAAGGAGAAGGGGCTTATCTCAGAGTAAAGCTATGTGCTGAGGTACGATAGTAGACAGCCAGGCACCAGGGATAAAACGCTACTAAATAAAACAGCACCAAAATTAGAATTATTGTCTATATTGTATGTTTTGAACAATAAATAAGAAAAATATTTTATCAGAAGAAAAATGTGTTATCTTCGAGTCAGGATAAACACTGGGTAGCTTTTTAAGACCAATCTCTTTTCATTAGACATCAAGGCACCACATCAGAGCACTTTTAGAACAATAAAAAAAAAGCCCCCAATAAATCATTGCCAATCATTAGAAGCAGACAGGTAATAGCAAAGGAACCTTCTAGGACTCCTGAACTAGAATAGTAAAATGGCATTAAGCGTTTTCCTTATTTTAAATTTCCCTGCAGGAAGGATGTTTTGGTTTTCTCCGAGGTAAGTGCATTCCCTGGCTCTGACTGTCATGGCTCACCTCAGATTGAACAAACTATTCTTATAGAAAGGGAAATACTAAAAAAAAAAAAAATAATAATAATACCGTGTTTAAAACTGTAAGCACTGAAGAAGGTGACCTGGATCTGGCCATTTGGATCAGTGTTTGACAGTTAACCCTAAATTTTTTTTTTTAAAAAAAAGCCCCCCACCCAAAAAAACAAACAAACCAACTTCCTAGAAGTTTGAAGCGATGCATTTGTTATATCTCTATTAATTATTCCTCTAAGAGAAGAAATGCCAGTAATTGGTCCTTACCCTTGATTTCCAGATATTAAAATTTAAAGCATCAGAACATTCATTCTTACAGCCTTGCATATCCAGTTCATTAACAAATATGAATAGCTAACACCAGCTCATTTAAATAGTATGTCTTACACGAGTTCTCGCTACACTCTGTTTCTGTCACACTGCTCCCAAGAATCATTGGCTCTTATTATACATGTAAATGGCTATCATAAAAATAAAAATTTCATTTAAGATTGTTAATGACTTCAGCAGCAGTCAGACTTCCTTTAATGATCATCCTCTGCCCCTAATTAAACGTATTTATCTTTCAAGCATCTTTGGCTGAGTTCTCCCTCATAGTTGAATATCTAAAACCTTAATGGATATAAAGGCAAATGTTTATGTGCGGGATTGCAGAGAGCCCAGGAACTCCAACTAAGAAGATCACCTGAGAAGAAAACTAGGGGTGTGTATGTTCAGCACTGTCAAAAAACACCAGGGAGCAAATCAAACCGACCCTGTTCCCCTTCTACTGATTTCAGAGCAATGGGCTTGGGCTCTTGCATTACCTTGGCGGTGGTCGGGTACACAGGTTCCAGTATGTTGCAATTATCTGTGTGTTTTTATTTTGCGATTGCAAACCGTATACAAATTACACTCTGCAGATTTTTTTTTTTATAAACCCCCCCTGGCCGTTCCATTGTGGTCTGCTGGGGGAGGCAGAATCCAAGTATTATAAATAACTAAGGGTCCTTTCACTAAGGTGCGCTGTTTTAGCACGCGCTAAATGCTAACGCATCCATAGACTATAATGGACGCATTAGCACATAGGGCTCCTTTTATCAAGGCGCGCAACGGGGGTTAGCGCGTCAGACATTTCATCACGCGCTAACCCCCACGGCAAGCCTAAAAACTAATGCCTTGTCAATGAAGGCGTTAGCGACTAGCCTACCGCACCTCGATAAAAGGAGCCCTTAGTGCACACCTTAGTAAAAGGACCCTAAATAACTAAGGGCTCTTTTAACTAAGCTGCGTTAGTGTTTTTAGCGCACACAGCATTTTAGCGCGCGCTGACCCGTGCTACGCGGCTAGAACTAACGCCAGCTCAATGCTGGCGTTAAGGTTTAGCGCGGTCGGCAATTTAGCACGTGCTATTCTGCGCGTTAAAGCCCTAACGCCTAAATATATCAGTTTATATTTAATGTCACAACACAAATGCACAGGTGTAGACGACAGAGCCTAATTTATAGCTTTGTAAGTTGCTAAATCCTGAATAATTGGGTCTTTATACTAAGCAGTACTAGGTGCTAATACGCACCTAATGCAGCAAAAAAAAAAAAAAAATGAAGTACCGTGGAATGCGCTCAGGCATTCTATTGTAGCTTTGAAATCTGCACATGCTAACTGCAAGCTCAAAAAAGTTTGCTGAATTTTTTAAAGGGGCACGTTAGTTAGCTCATCTCCATTACTGCGAGGTCGCTGGTTAGTGCATGTGAGCCCAAAAAGGGCAGAAAATGCTCATGGAGTAATTTTTTAAAAAGGGCCACCCTCTAATTGCAACATTAGCAAATGGTCATTAATGCAAAAAAACAACAACCTCCAAACAAAACATAGAAAATCAGGCTTTTTACGGTTGTGGTAAAAATGGCTTTAGCATGCAGGAAAGACCCACATATGAGGGGGCCGCTGAAAAGTTCTTAGCCCTATCAAGAAAGTTGGATTAGCCTCCATCGAGGGCTATACACTTAGTTCAGCGATTTTCTACTTTCTTGTTCTATATTTTCCCGACGAAAAACAAAACAAAACAGTGGAAAATCACTGGACTATGGGCCAAATTCTCCAAATGGTGTCCTGAAAATAGGCAACGGTAGGCGTCCTACCATCATACAATGAACTAATTGGGACACACATTTTTTTAAAAATGCAGGTGATGTTATTAGGTGCGTGTCTCGCACCTACGAAGCACATAGGGACACCTACTGATACCTAAGGTCGGTGTGGGCATGGTTTGCAGCGAAAGTGGCCTTAGGCATCCATAGGCATCCCTATTTGCCTCCATAAGCACGAGACTAGCACCTTAAATGAAGGCCTTTAAATGCTGGTCTACATTTAAGGTGCCTATGTTAAAAAAAAAAATACAATTCTGGACACAGTGTCTGCCGGTGATTGATATGTGGCAGGCACCTGCCATGGCAGGCACTACTTCCAGAATTCTGTAACCAGCACCTATCTCGATGGCTGCCTAAAAACGACAGTGCCATTTAAGAATCACGGCTAATATCAGCCAAGATAGGCAGCTGAAATGTAGGCCCGGAAAACCCTGGTCTACATTTCAGCCACCTATCTATGCTGCTACGAAATCCTAAAGTCAGGCCACAGCAGCCATAAACTGTCATGATCAGCTGAGCTGCTGGGGCAAGGAGACACCCCCCCCCCCCCGACATCAGCAGGAGGGATGCCCACTCTCTCCTGTCTGAACTCCCCTTTGAGGTCTCTGACGCACCCCCCAACTGCGATAGGCAGGAGGCTTGCCCACTCCCTCCCGGCCCTCCCCCGAATCCCATGACCCACCCCAACTGCTAATACTCCTGAACCCCCACCCCAACACCTAAGGCTCTGATTAGCATCGGCATATGGAGGGGTCATGGGTTTGGGGGGTCTTGGGATTTGGAGGGTATTGGGATGGGGGTTCGAGGGTATTGGCATTTGAAAAGGTCATGGGTTTGGGAGGGTTTGGGGTGGGGGTTCAGGGTGTTGGCAGTTGGGGGCAGTTCATGAGTTTTGGGGGGCCTTCAGGCAGAAGAGACTGGGTATCCCTCCTGCTTATTGCTGTTAGGGGTGCTTCAGTGGTTCTGGCAAGAGGGAATGGGCATCCCTCCTGCTGTGGGTCTTCAAAGGGAGATGTTCGGGGGGTTCCAGCAGGAGGGAGTGGGTATCCCTCCTGCCAATGTTGGGGGGAGGGGGGGTTCCCTGCTATAGCCGCTCAGCAGATTGTGGCAGGATCAACTGAGCTGGCAGGACTCCTCAAAGCCGCAGCTTCAGGGAACACTGCTCCGCTGATCGGGGATAACTTTTCCTGCCACGATCAGTTTATGGCTGCTGTGGCCTGACTAAGATCCCGCAGTGGCATAGATAGGTGGCTGAAATGTAGGCTAGGGTTTTCCGGGCCTACATTTCAGCCGCCTATCTTGCAGTGAATTGCAGCATTGGCCATGCCTACTGTGGCATTCCGCGTCCTAAAGTGGCTAAATAGCTGCGATGCCAGCCACCTTTTATTTAGGCATCAGTAGGTGCTTCAACACTGCCACTGTTTGCCATTTCTGACAGTGTTTTTCAATTAAGAGGCATTGGTAGGGCGCCTGATGCCTAACCCCCTCTTCTATGAAACCGCCCTAGCGGTTTTTACTGCAGAGAGCTGCGCTGAATGGTCCACGCTGCTCCCAACACTCATTGAGTTCCTATGAGCGTCGGGAGCAGCGTGGGCCATTCAGTGCGGCACTCTGTGCTAAAAACCGCTAGCGTGGTTTTGTAGAAGAGGGGGGTAAGTTTAGGCACTGGTTATAGAATTTCCTTGTAAGTGTATAGCCCTCAAAGGAGACTGCCCCCCAACTTTTTGGGTTGGGCTGAGAACTTTTCAGGAACCCCTCATAAGGGTACACCAAGGCATATTTTTAGTGTAGCGTACAAAAAGGACCTCAAAGCCAGGATTTTTTTTTTAACCATCATTTTATTTGATTAAAAAAATACCTTCAGAGCTAGAGGACATAATATTAAGGCTAAAATATAATACTATGGCTACAGAAAGTAAAATATTCTTAAGGAAAGTTTTACTTCCTATGCAGAGCACCATATCAAAATAGCAGACCATAATCAGAAAATAATCTTACTTTTCTTAAGCTTTTCACACTGTATAGCCTTATTGTGAGAGAGATTTCCGTTTGCACAATGCAGAACATAAAATGGGGCTTGATTTCATCATGCCCAGCCTAGATCCATGCATAGAGAGCAGCTCTTTATGGGAGAACCTATGTAGAGCCTAGTCTATAAAGGAGTAGGTGCCAATTATTTGATATGCAACAGTGTTTCTCAAGTCGGTCATGGAGTACCCCCTTGCCAGTCAGGCTTTCAGGATAACCACAATGAACATAGTAACATAGTAGATGACGGCAGATAAAGACCCGAATGGTCCATCCAGTCTGCCCAACCTGATTCAATTTAAATTTTTTTTTTTTTTTTTTCTTTTTAGCTATTTCTGGGCGAGAATCCAAAGCTTTACCCGGTACTGTGAATATGCATGAAATAAATTTGCATATAATGGAGGCAGTACATGCAAATCACGTTTATGCATATTCATTGTGGATATCCTAAAAACCTGACCGGCAAGGGGGTGCTCCAGGACCGACTTGAGACACACTGATATACAATGCTGGCGTAACCAGGTATGTACATGCATAAGCACTTATGCCGGTATAGAGCTGGTGTAAATTGTTGAGCCTAGAGTTTGGAGATGTTGGTGTAAGTTAGAGAATTTTATAATTACATGGATGAGTGTGGCGCTGTGGTTAAAGCTACAGCCTCAGCAGCCTGCGGTTGTGGGCTCAAACCCTCCTTGCTCCTTGTGACCATGGACAAGTCACTTAATCCCCCTATTGCCCCAGGTACATTAGATAGATTGTGAACTCACTGGGGCAGACAAAGAAAAATGCTTGAGTGCCTGAATAAACTGTTCTGGGCTCCCCTGGGAGAACGGTATAGAGAACTGAATATATAAACAGATTCCGCCCACCTAAAAGACAGACTATCAAACATAAATGAAGAATAGTGCATAGCTAGAGTTTTGGTATTTGTGCAAATATGTACACACATAAATATGCTGCATACTAGTCATTTATACACATATCTGCACATAAATGTTAGCACATTCTTCGTAGAATTGCCCTCAAGTAAAAGGTAGTATTTATAAAGAGTCTATTTATAAATCAAATTTATATGGGCTTGCCTTGGAGCAGATGTAATTGTCCACACTGACAATTTTTAAGTTCATATGTAGATTAGGGTATTTTATAATCAATGCATGTATATGTATGATCCACCAATGCCCTGCCCAAACTCCACCCTTGTATATGCCTACCAGTAGTGTACTCACCATCATATCAAAGTGGGTGTTTTTATGCCAGTTGGTACTTCATAAGAAGCCATGTATGCATATATGTAGCCACATAACCCAAAACTTACTCCCATATACCCCTGGAGTCTTTCACCAAACAGTGGGTCTCCTTATAATCTAATCATATTGTTTTAAGAAGGAACCTACTTGACCAGGTACATGTGTGAAGTCACATTCACACTTAATAAGAAATGAATCGCTATAATAGGAGATGCTAGACCAGTGTATTGTAAACTGTGTGCCATGATGAGATTCCAGGTGTGCCGCGAGATGTCGGCAAGGAGGAGAGGTGCCAGTGCCAGTTGACTGCCTACAGGATGTGCCTCTCAAGGCAAAAGGACTGACCTGCAGGCAGTCAGCCGGCACCCGTGCCTCTTCTCCTCACCAGGGTCTCTTCTCTTCCCCATGCCTCTCCTGCTCCAGCACTCCCCACTGGTGGCTCAGGGCCCTGTCTGGAGGGTCTTCGCGCATCTGCAGATGTCAACATGATAACATCACGCATGCATGTGACATCATCACTTCGACGTCCATGCATTTCCAGGTGTCTTCCAGCAGCGGCCTGGAGTTTACTTTGCCACCGAGTAAAAAGGTTTGCGGGACACTGTGCTAGACAGACCTTACAAATACTCAGAGTGATAGGCATTTACTTTGCAGAAATTTAAGACCTTAAAACAGGCTTGTCCAATTTATGGCCCATGGGCCATAACCCAACCCACCAAGAATGTTTACTAGCCCTCAGAAGCTCAGTAGCTCCTGCTTCCCTCGCCATGACTCAGTTGTCTGCAAACTTGAGTTGCACGATGCTGGACTTTTGGGGTGGTCTCATGGTTTCAAGTCGGCATAGGAAGCAGGAATCCCACTAAGCATCTGCTGCTGGAGCCAGGTGAGGGGAAAGAGACTGAGTAAAGACTGGGGAGGCTATGAAAAAGATTGGGTGAGAGCACATGAAAGAAAGAGAGAGAGAGACTGGGTGTTCTCAGAGACTGTGATTCTCAGAGAGAGTGTGTGAACAGATGTATTTTGGCCCTGCGAATGTTACAAAATATGTGGCCCCTGATGGAAAAAGGTTGGATAAGCCTGTCTTAAAATTTATACGAGCACTGGAGGTAGTTTTGAATGCTTCTTCATGTGTAACTCACAGTACTTTCATATAGACCGCCTACACCTGTAAACGGTGATTTTAGAAAATTGCTATTTAAATATAGAGATTGTCAGGATGCAGATATTTCAAGGGGGCAGATAATTGGTATGGCATAAGTTTATACATGCATTCCCCAGAATGGGAACACATGCACACACATGCATACCTTTTGCACCAGTTCAGAGACAAGCACAGATTTCTACAAAGTGCTTAGTTTGGTCAGGGCTTTACATGAAGGATTGCAGCCTTCAATAGTTAATTGCTGGTAGTTGTGGGAGAAAATCAAGGAGCCCAGAATTACCGGTAGGTGCTGGGATGATCTGTGCTAAGCTTGTATTCTGCAAAAGGTGCTCTAGGCAGAACGACTGTTACAGAATACTAGGGTTGCCAGATTTTCCTTTTGGGAAAATCTGGACCCCTAGCCCTGCCCCCATCCCCACCCTAATCCCAAATAGGACATGACCTGGGGAAATCCGGATGTCTGGTAACCCTACAGAATACTAACTAGCGTATATTATGTGCTTGATTTTGGACACGAGCATAAATACTTGAGTCCAATGAATAGTAGCAAAGGGCACAAATGCAGGTATTCTTTAATAGTGGTCGTAATAATTTCTGGGGATGCTCCTGACTCACCCTTGCCCCTCCCATTGCCACATCCTCCTTTGGACTTGTGTGCTATGAATTTTTGGAAACAAACACAACAAAAGTGGAGATGGAACTGCGCACCTCAACCGGGAATGGGTATACTGAAATAAATCTTGATGGTAGTAAAGTCTATGTTATTGGTGTTTCGGCCTAAAAGACCTGCATCAGGGTTACATGTATAATCTATGATAAAAAAACATACATAAGTAAATATAAAATGTCATAAATAAATATTCAAAATACTATGAGCTCCTTTTATCAAGCCAAGCTAGCGGGGTTAATGTGCGAGACGTTTCATCACGCGTTAGCCCCCGCACTGGCCAAAAAATTACTGCCTGCTCAAGGGAGGCACTAGCGGCTAGTGCAGCTGGTGGTTTAATGTGCGCTATTATGCGCATTAAACCGCTAACGTGGATTGATAAAAGGAGCCCTATATGTGATGACCATTATGTCATACAGGAAATAAATTGTGTAAAACAATATAATAATATAATATAATATATTATATGTATAATATAATAAACCATAATGTATAATATAATAAACCATATAAAACAGAGAACAAATTCAAATCAAGTTGTATTTAAATAACCAGACCCAAGGCACAAAAGATAAGTGCTCCCCTTCTCTAAGCACCTCATGCACTTAAAGCACTTTTATATTTATTGAAAATTGATATTTAAATAAATTTGCACAGCTTAAGTCACTTTACCATAGACCGATGATGAATTTACCACCCCAGAAAGGGCACAAAAAAATCAATTGAGTAGTGCCTTGGGTATTTGAGGTCAGGTAATTTAAATACAACTTGATTTGAATTTGTTCTCTGTTTTATATGAATTTTTGTTTTAGACAAATTTGTGGTTTCTTCATTTATTGTTAATATAATAAACCAAATAATAAATAAACCCATCCTTAATTAAAGAAGTCCATGCATCATATAAATGAAAAAAATGTGATTAGTGTTTAATTGTAAACTCATAAAGCATGAATAGACTATAAACAGATCAAACTAATCATAAACCAATCATAAACTAATCATAAACCAATCAAATATAAGCTTTGGTCCATTAGAGCATATTTTGACATGTCAGCTTTAGAATTCTGATACAATCCCTCGTTTTAAGTCAACTTGATTACTGTAATATCGCCTATTTGGCAATTGCCCAAAAGAATATGCAACGATTACAAATGGTACAAAATGCAGCGATTAAACTAATCTTCGGACTGATGAAGTCCGATCATGTAACACCTTACTACCGACTACTGCATTGGCTGCCGATGGAGGCGCGTGTGAAGTTTAAGTTTGGTTGTTTTTGCTTTAAGGCACTATTCGGTCTAGCCCCTAAATATATAACTGACCTTTTCTCTTTCTCAGCCAACAGACATAAGAGAAGCTCACACTTGAACGTTGTTTCCCCTCCAGTTAGAGGATGTAAACTTAAAAGACATCATCAATACCTTCTCTCACATCAGGCAGCACTATGGGGCAAAGATCTAGATCAATTGCTTACGTCTACTATGTATGGGGAATTTAGGAAACGCCTAAAAACATATCTGTTCCTAAAGTATTTAGATAGCTGACCTGTACAATTCTTACTCCAAAATAACTGTTAATCTATACCTGTTAATCACTAGCTCTTAACTCTGTTTATTCCACTCAAGTTGTACCATCTTTTAATTATTGTAAACCGCATAGAACTTCACGGTCCTGTGGTATATAAACTGTTGTTGTTATTATTATTATTATTATATGTAAAAAATTTCAATTAATTAAAGATTTTTGAATAATTGATCATACATGTACCCTGAAGCAGGTCTTTTAGGGCGAAACATGGACCATGTTGAGTCCTTTTACAGCAATAAAATAGACTTTATTACTCATTCCCGGTTGAAGTGTGGAGTTCCATCCCCACTTTTTTTGTGTTTGTTTTTCATGGGTTGTTTTTGTTGGGTTTTTTTGCCTTCCTTGTTTCTTTTGGATTGCTCTAGTTTTACCTGAATTTTAAGAACACATGTTATAGAATATAGCAGGCCTGCACAACTTCAGCCCTCACCAGCCCAGGTTTTCAGGATTTCTCCAATGAATATGCATGAGATCTATTTGCATGCACTGCTTTCAATGCATATTCATTGGGGAAATCCCGAAAACCCGACTGGATTTGCCTCTCGAGGTCTGGAGTTGTGCAGGTCTGGAATAGAGCATAGGGCAGATCTCTACTTAACTCCTAATTGCTGCCAATAAGTGCTTGTTAACACCAATTGTTGATTGTTAGTGTCTAATTAGCTAGTTTATGACCACGCCTTAATTTGGGCAACCTATATAGAATCCAGCAGTGTTTGTACAGGTTGATAAAATGGCCTCGGTACATTAAGAAGTGCCAGCATTTATATGTGGAAGTGGTAAAATTGCAACCTCTACAAAAATGTTTGCACTTCTGTCTGGAAACTGCTGAATTTATGCTGCTTTTTTTGTGAAAGTGCATCTTTAAAAAATGGCTGATCTTGCAAAATACACTGGCATTCCACCACATCCTTTTACATATTTTACAAAAGAGTCAGCATTTAACAGGAGCCTTTTGTAAAATACAGGGGAAACTGAAAGTATCCTGACCTGGATGTCATAATTCTGATCTCAACAACCTATCTCAAATGGTCCTTAATCTCCACTCTATGGTGATACATAGTTTTACATTCATGCATAGGCAGCAGAATGATTTTTTTGTTTGGGGGGGGCAAAAGCCCCGCCCTAGACCCCACTCCAGACCTGCCGAAGCTTGACCCAAGACCCATCCAAGTTCCACCTCAGACCAAGCACACAAAGCACACTCTTTTTCTGCTCCCCACTCCTGCACAGCATTTCTTCCTCTCTCCTCCACCCTGATGTGAAACATCTCCATTTCTCATTCCCTCCCTTGCTGCAAAGGGAGTGAGGAAAGAAAGCGAGAAAGGGTGCATCTCTCCAACTCCCTCTACTGCCACATCCAACATTTCTCCCTCTCTTATCCCCTGGACTGTGTGCAGCGTCTTTCACCCCTGCCCACCAGCCCCCATGCCCAACATTTCTCCTTATATCCCTCTCCAGAACCATGCAACATCTCTTCCTCCATTCTCTCCACCACCATGTCCAACATTCCTCCCTTTTGCATCTTTTTTAAATCTGTCCCACTGTTCCCTCTCCAGCAACACATCCAACATTTCTCCCTTTCATATCTCTCTACCTCTCTTCTCTCCCACCACCATGTCCAACAATTTTCTCCCTATGCTCAGCATTCTCCTCTTTCTTCCATTCCTCATGTACACCATCTCTTTCCCTCTCTCACTCAACAATTTCTCCTATCTTTCCCTTCCTCCACTTCCTCCCCTGAGTCTTATACCGCTCCCTCTGCATTCTACTCTTCTCCTGAATCTGAAATGTCTCAGGCGAGGCCTTATTTCTAGGCGTCACTCTGGTGGAAGCAGCATCTTGCTACTGACCAGTGTACCTGCTGGTCAACTCTCTCTGCTGCATTCCTTTCCCAACATCTGCTCCTTCCCCCCAGCCCCCGCCACGTGCCTACTTCAAATTTCTTGTAAAAACACAGCGTCACCCTGCCATCAGCCCCGACATATTCTTTCCACTGCAGCCCACTCTCTCTGACAACTTCCTGTTTCTGCTGGAGCGGCTCGCAGTGGAAAGAAGACCCTGGGCTGATGGCAGGGCGGTGCTGTGTTTTTACAAGAAATTTAAGGTAGACAAAAGGCAGCGGGGCGGATGGGGAAGGAGTAGATATCAGGGAAGAGACGCAGCAGAGAGCTGACCAGCAGGTATGCTGGCCGCTAGCAAGATGTCACTCCCATGACAGTCCCACCTGCCTAGGTACACTACTGCAGCCTCGCAAGAGGTATTCGTAGCTGGCAATTTGGGGGAGGCCATGGCCCCTGTGGCCTTCCCTGTTCCAAAGCCTATGCATTCATGTAATAGTTTCCATTTATGTAACAGATTCATTTCCAAACTGAGATTAACATAGCACCTATATTGTACAATCTCCAAACATCAATATAGCCCTTGATTGGTAAGGATTTCATCACGTATCAACAAACTTATCGCATTCCTCTGAATAATATTTTGCAAATAAATGCCATAAGTGTAAGTAGGATATTATTGTATGGCACATTTTAACATAAAATTGATTGGTGTCTCTGCCCCCATGGTCAACAGCATGCATCCACAATCTACCTTAACATTCTGTCTTAACAGTGGCATATGATATCTCAGGGCCATGGACATGAGAAGAATTATGAGCTATCTATGGGCAATTTTATCTTGAACCATAAAATATGTGAAACAGAGTAGTTGGATTTTTCCCACATGGTGGTGACATTTTGTCACAAGCCAAAATAGTCTGAAGAAGTCATATTTTACAGAAGAGAAGTATATTAATATCACTGTATGTGTGGGTAGGGTATCTTTCTGTTCATAAATATGCTTGTGCTCATAAAGAAAATTTCTGATAAAACAGGTTGATATTGATCTATTATTTTCTTGCACTTTGGGTACTCTTGATCCTAATGAACTTATCCCATGCTTAACTGAATGTATTCTTCCCAGCTGTATCTAATATACAGATATAGTGCTCCCCCAGTCATTCGCGGTTGGCGGTTCGTGGTCCCGGTCAGTCATGGTATTTTCCGACTGCGAACTGCCGACAAGGAGAGGACAGCTGGAGAGGCAGGAGAGAGCAGCCGGAGCGCCGGCAAGTGAAGGAAATCACTCTCTGTATGCTCCGACCGCCTCTTCCTGCACTAAAGTCGGGCCTTCCCAATCAGGAGCTGCTTTGACACGCAGCTCCTGATTGGGAAGGCCCGACTTTAGTGCAGGAAGAGGCGGTCGGAGCATACAGAGAGTGGTTTCCTTCACTCGCCGGCACTCCAGCTGCTCTCTCCTGCTGCCCTCTCCAATCTCCCCCCCCCAAAAAAAACTGTATTTGCGGTTTTTCAAGATTCGCAGGGGTTCCTGGAACGGAACCTCCGTGAATATCAGGGGAGTACTGCATAAGAAGAGATGATGGTACTTCATTTTAGATGGCTAGGCATTTCTACCCTCTACCTGGCTTTCTAGATGCTGTATTTGCCTTCAAGATTGCCCTGAAAGGAGATTTGGAAGGGAGTAAACAGTGCCTGAATTGTCTACCATTTGTGTCAAGACAGAGGCAAGTTTGATTGTGAGCTACTGAGTCATTTTGAGTCCCTGGCTCCCTTAGATGTTAGTTCTCCGCACTTCTCTATAATGTCATCAGGCCGAGACCCAGAAACTTTGTTTAAAAAATGAGCCAGAAGCAGGTTCCTCTGGACTGGACACTTTTTTTTAGGAGTCAATAAATATGGCTGGTGAATACCGTATTTTCGCGGATATAACGCGCACCCGTGTAAAACGCGCACACGGGTATAGCGCGCAGAAATCACGATGATATGTACAAAAACTTTTGTATACCGCGCTCACGGGTATACCGCGCATGATGCCCGACGCTCCTTTCGCCCGCCCTGACTTTCCGTGCGCTGTCCCGACTCTCCGTTCACCCCCCCTGACTTCCGTGCACTGCCCTGACTTTCCGTGCGCTGTCCCGACTCTCCGTTCACCCCCCCTGACTTCCGTGCACTGCCCTGACTTTCCGTGTGCTGTCCCGACTCTCCGTTCACCCCCCCTGACTTTCCGTGCACTGTCCCCCCTTGAAGTCCTGTCCCCCCTTGAAGGTCTGTCCCCATCCTGAAAGCCTGATGCCCCCCCCCCGACGTCCGATACACCCCCCCCCCCCGGCAGGACCACTCGCACCCCCACCTCGAAGGACCGCCGACTCCCCAACAATATCGGGCCAGGAGGGAGCCCAAACCCTCCTGGCCACGGCGACCCCCTAACCCCACCCCGCACTACATTACGGGCAGGAGGGATCCCAGGCCCTCCTGCCCTCGACACAAACCCCCTCCCCCCAACGACCGCCCCCCCCCCAAGAACCTCCGCCCGTCCCCCAGCCGACCCGCGACCCCCCTGGCCGACCCCCACGACACCCCCACCCGCCTTCCCCGTACCTTTGTGTAGTTGGGCCAGAAGGGAGCCCAAACCCTCCTGGCCACGGCGACCCCCTAACCCCACCCCGCACTACATTACGGGCAGGAGGGATCCCAGGCCCTCCTGCCCTCGACGCAAACCCCCCTCCCCCCCCAACGACCGCCCCCCCCAAGAACCTCCGACCGCCCCCCAGCCGACCCGCAACCCCCACGACCCCCCCACCCCCCTTCCCCGTACCTTTGGTAGTTGGCCGGACAGACGGGAGCCAAACCCGCCTGTCCGGCAGGCAGCCAACGAAGGAATGAGGCCGGATTGGCCCATCCGTCCTAAAGCTCCGCCTACTGGTGGGGCCTAAGGCGCGTGGGCCAATCAGAATAGGCCCTGGAGCCTTAGGTCCCACCTGGGGGCGCGGCCTGAGGCACATGGTCGGGTTGGGCCCATGTGCCTCAGGCCGCGCCCCCAGGTGGGACCTAAGGCTCCAGGGCCTATTCTGATTGGCCCACGCGCCTTAGGCCCCACCAGTAGGCGGAGCTTTAGGACGGATGGGCCAATCCGGCCTCATTCCTTCGTTGGCTGCCTGCCGGACAGGCGGGTTTGGCTCCCGTCTGTCCGGCCAACTACCAAAGGTACGGGGAAAGGGGTGGGGGGGTCGTGGGGGTCGGCCAGGGGGGTCGCGGGTCGGCTGGGGGGGTGGTCGGAGGTTCTTGGGGGGGGCGGTCGTTGGGGGGGGAGGGGGGTTTGCGTCGAGGGCAGGAGGGCCTGGGATCCCTCCTGCCCGTAATGTAGTGCGGGGTGGGGTTAGGGGGTCGCCGTGGCCAGGAGGGTTTGGGCTCCCTTCTGGCCCGATATTGTCGGGAAGTCGGCGGTCCTTCGGGGTGGGGGTGCGAGTGGTCCTGCCGGGAGGGGGGATGTATCGGACGTCGGGGAGTCGGCCGGGCAAGAGGGCTTGGGCTCCCTCTTGCTCCGATCGTGGATGCGGGTGCGGGTGGGAGCGCGTGCGAGCGGTCGTTCGGGGTGGGGGTGCGAACGGTCCTGCTGGGGGGGTGAATCGGGCGTCGGGCGGGGTGGGAACTATGTTTAAAAACTTTTGTATACCGCGCTCAGGCATATAACGCGCGAGGGGTATGCGCGGTAGGTAAAAACGCGTATAACGCGCGCGTTATATCCGCGAAAATACGGTATATATACTGCTTATTATAAGTTTTAAGTTTAAAGGTACTTGATATACTGCCCATTAATAACTCTCTGGAGCAGTTTAAAACATTGTTTATTTATTTATTGACTTTTATAGTTTTGTGTGTATGAAAAGGGTGTTTATGCGGAGCTTTTCATGCTTTCAAGTTTCAAGTTTTATTTAAAATTTCTTATACCGCCTAATCGGACTTGTAGACGGTGTACAAAATCATAAAAATATACATTGGCTAAAATACCGATTTAAAATGACAAAGCATCTCTAGGGATGACGACTACATTCAGGAGACATTTAAAACCATGACAAACGGGGACGGAAGGTAAAAAGGCAAGAACTACAATATTCAAGGTAAAAGATAACGTTTAGGGGAAAAACAATAGGAGGGTATACTGAAGCTAAAATCATTCTAGGTCGCCCTTATAAGAGCAGTTAGGTCTCAAAGGCGTCAAGAAATAGAAATGTCTTTAGCTTTGTCTTGAATTGATTAAGGATTGATTTTTCTCATAAATAAGCCGGGATACTATGCCAAAGAGAGGGAGTACTCCTTTGTGTGTTACAGCCATTCAGGGGAATCCGCATCTCCCCCCCCCCCCCTTCCCTCTGCAGCAGGGCGTGAATCCAGAGATCCCAAGTGCCAGCATATTTATAGTATTTGCCGATGACATCTCTTGAAGCAGTCAGATTGGAGGCAGCCGATCTCTGGGATGATGAAACCTTACTGAGCCCCAATGTATGCATTGCTTCTCTGATTCCTGTAGAAAGATTCCCAAATATGCTGTCACCGCCCCTTCTGTCTCCTTTTCAGAGTGGAGAACCATTGTGTGATGGGGGTATGCCTTCTGGCAAACTAATGGTTATGGAAAATAAGGAGGTTTTTATGTCTATTTGACCAGAGGAAGCTACTGGCTCTTCATCCAAGCCTTTAATACATAGGGTGATTGACAATACACTTCCCCCTCCCCATTCGTGGTTTCTCCATTTGCCGTTTCAGTTAATCGCGATTTTTTCTAGGTAGGGTGAAAATAAAAAAAAGTCTAAACTTTTAAAAACACCATATTTTTTCCTTCCCTGCCGCCTTCCCGGCCTTACCTGGTGGTCTAGAGGGCTTTCGGGGCAGGAGCGATCTTCCTACGCTCCTGCCCCGTGCAGATCGCCATGAGGAAATGGCTGCTGGGAGTTCCCGTAGTCTCTCGAGGGAGGTGGGGGTGGGTCAGAGCCAGATAATTGAGATTTTTCGCCATTCGCGGTCCGGCTCTGCCCGTATCCCCCGCGAATGACGAGGGAGAAGTGTACACTCATTGTGCACCACGAATAGCTTGCTACACACACTGTAACTAACCCCCTCTTCTACGAAACCGCACTAGTGGTTTTTAGCGCAGAGAGCTGCGCTGAATGGCCTGCACCGCTCCCAATGCTCATAGGAACTCAATGAGCGTCGGGGGCAGCACAGGCCATCCAGCGCGGCTCTCTGCGCTAAAAGCCACTAGCGCAGTTTTGTAAAAGAGGGGTTAAATCAGTTCCTTTTACTAAGGTGCGTTAGGGCCTTAACGTGCGGAATAGCGCACGCGGCAATTTAGTGTGCGCTAGACCTTAACGCCAGCATTGAGCTGGTGTTAGTCTAGAAGCGTACCGTGCAGTTTAGCGCACGGTAATTTTGTGCGTGTGCTAAAAACGCTAGCGCACCTTAGTAAAAGGAGCCCTAAGTGTTGCATTGAAGGAATCTCTAGTAAGTTATGGTTGCTGGAACATAATGTCATGAGGGGAAGTATGGAATTAGGTATCTCTTAATGAATCCCGGGGATTGCGTCATTTAGGGCTCCTTTTACAAAGGTGCGCTAGCGGTTTTAGCATGTGCTTTGCGTGCACTAAAATGCCACGCGTGCTAGCCGCTATCGCCTCCTTTTAAGCAGGCGGTAGTTTTTTTGGCTAGCACGCGCTAATCTTGTGCGTGCGCTAAAAATGCTAGCGCACCTTCGTAAAAGTTAGGAGGATTTTGTAAGTCAAGCGATAAGATATAGGTAAACAGTATGCCTCTCTATAGGCAGAGTGGTCGTGTTTGCTGGCGTTTTAAAGCATGGGGGATTATCCTTGATAAAGCTTGTCCATAGCGAAACATGTCGGTATGACAATCCCTTGGCCAGAGACCACATGACAAAAAGCTAAGTATAGCTTTTTAAATTTAAATAAATACATAAAAATTATAAAAACAAAAGTATAAAAAGTAATAGAACTGTACAAAGTTAAGATAGGACCCGATGAAGAATTGACACGTAAAGCTTGGGGCAATGAGATGGTATTGAGCCCCAAGTGGTGCCGCTGAGGATCCTTAAGAATAGTGATTTAAATATTCATGCATGAGGGCATATCAGGGTAGTTGAATATATACTACCTTGGGAAGAACGGTTATTGATCTAAGTCCCTTGTGGAGCTTGCGAGTTGTGTTATTGCATAGATTTTATTAAAAAAGGGGCATCGTGATCATATTTTTTTGCTTTGAATAGAAGTTTAACGGCGGTATTCTGAATTATTTGTAGTCGTATGAGTTCTTTCTGGGTAATTCCCTGACAAAGGGCATTACAGTAATCTAGTTGCGACATGACTAGAGAGTATTATACTGACATTGTATTATATCTCGTATTTGAATTTCAGTACTGTTATATAAATATATTTTTGAAACTTTTTCATGGTAGTCCTATTATTAAGTTTCAGTTTGCTGATTTGAGTTGACCTCACTCATTTTCAGAAAACACAGACATCCAAAATACGGCATACACCGGCACTTGGAAGCCTTACTAGTCAAAACATCCAAGTGGCTATTTTCAAAACTGACTTTCTAGATGTCTTTCTGGTTATTTTGTCTCCAGTGCATCTAAATGTTGTAAATCCGTGTGCAGATCGGATCCTAATTAATTGATGTGAACCGCCTAGAACTCATTGGGTATGGCGATATACAAGAATATATAATAATAATAATAATAAATTTTAAGGGGGACTGTTAGAGGTGTGTTTTGGATGGGTTTAGCACTTGGACATTTTACAGCCCATATCAAAATTTTTACAAAACGTCCAGGGCACAATTCAAATGCTTTGTGCTAGACCTATTTTTAAAAGAAATAAGAGCCAAAAAGGTACCCAAAATGACTAGATGACCACTGCAGAGATGAAAATATGGCTCCCCACACATTCCCCAAGTAGTCACTGATCCCCTCCCATCCTCCAAATATCTGCACGATACAGTACATATCTGTCTCTATGACAGCGGCAGATACTACGGCCAGCCCTAGTAGAAATGGAGTAGCCTGGTGGGCTGCAGAGAAAGGGACCCAGGCCCATAAGCCACCCTAACTAGTACACTTGTGGTGGAAAGCGTGAGCCCACCAAAATCCACTGTACTGCCATATAGGTGACACCTGCAGGCATAAGGGTTATTGGGGTGGTAGACAGGTGGGTACAGTAGGTTTTGGGGGAGTTTTGGAGGATTCACCATGTAATGTACAGGGGTTAAGGTGAGATGTATACCTGGCGCCCTTAATGTGAATTTCACAGCAGAGCCCCCTAGGATGTCCCACTACTCTGCTGGTATGTCTGTATGGTACCATAACTAAAGTGCGCGGGACAAAAACGCACCAAAAATACCACGCAGGAATTATGTGCACGGCCTTAAAACAGTTCCTGTTTGCGCTCTGAGGTGGTGTGGAAGGAATCTCCCCAGTAAACTTACAAGTGTTTGTGCTCCCGTTGGGTGTGTGTGTGTGGGAACTCCCCATTACAGTGGAAACTGCCATTTTCCTCCGTTTGTTGGGTATTTGGTAGTTTTCAGTGTAGTAGGGGGGTTTCTCCCCCACACCCCCCAACAAGAGTGCAAACACTTGTAAGTTTAGTGGGGGGTTTCTCCCACACCCACCCACAGAATGCTAACAGGAAGTGTTTTAAGGTGGAGCGCATAAGTCCTCCGCGCGATTGTCGGCGCATTTTTGTCTCATGGAGTTTTGACATGTCATTGTCTGTATGGCCAGTCCATTAAAAAATGCTGGCTCCTCCTACATGCAAATGGATAGACATTTTTAATTTGGACATTTTTTTTTTTTTTTTTGATAAAGGCAAAAAGAAAAAAAAACCCCAGACGCTTTGTTGGTTCGAAAATGGACATTTCCTCCATCTGATTTTTGGATGTTTTTCTCAAAACATCCAAAGTTGGACTTAGACATCCTATCAAAAATGCTCCTCACTGTATTTGTTTATATTTGGTCTTTTTACTATTGTAACAAAATTGTAAGTTTTATATTGAATTGTACTTGCTTGTATACTGCCATGGGTGAATCTCTTCATAAAGGCGATTCATAAATCCAAATAAATAAATTAAACAAACACTGGGTTTATTGCTAGCTAAAAGGGAAGTTGTCGTCTGAGAGGGCCAGGAGGAACATTAGAAGGGAAATTCTTTAACTGGGTATCTAAATATAATTGCCTCTTCACCTATAAACGTATAGAATACTAACAATTACACGTGTAAGTGTTTACTTTGTTGCATAGGTGCCAGCAGAGCACCTATAACGGTAAGCAAAAGTGGCATAATGTGCAAATGCAAGGGAAGCATGTGTTTGGGAGGAATGGAGCAGGATTTGGGCAGAACTCCCATTTATGCATATAGGACTGATTTCTATAAATGGTGTCCAGATTTGGTCAACATTAAAAATTAGTGCTAAGCGCTACATGAACTGATATTTTAATGGGTTTTTAAATATTACATTACATTAGTGATTTTTATACCGCCATTACCTTGCGGTTCAAGGCGGATTACAGAAGAGGATTTCTGGACATGTCCAGAGGTGTTACAGAGTAGAGCGGGTTGCTTCAGAGGATTGAAATGTTTCATATGGTGTTAGTTAGTCTTCATGGATTTCTTGAATAGCAGGGTTTTTATTTCTTTTCTGAAAGTTTTGTAGTCTGGGGTCGCAATTAGTCTTATTTTACTGTTAAGAACATAAGAATTGCCGCTGCTGGGTCAGGCTAGTGGTCCATCATGTCCAGCAGTCCGCTCCGTCGTCAGCCCTTAGGTCAAAGACCAGTGCCCTGAGTCTAGCCTCACCTGCGTACGTTCTGGTTCAGCGGGAAGTTGTCTAACTTTGTCTTGAATCCCTGGAGGGTGTTTTCCCCTATATATGTATGGATGTAATCCGCCTTGTTTAAAGGCGGAATATAAAGAATAAACTATAAACTATTTTGTAAACAGTGCTCAGAGTTGGGTACCGTTTACAGAATAGTGTTTGGCACCAAGATCCATGTCCAGTTTTGGGCACAAGGATTTACACCAACCGAAACCTCGTGTAAATTCTTGTGCCTAAATTAGGTAGGGATCTCCCTTATTCCGTAACACTGCACAGAAATTCCAGGCTTTCCCTCATCCGTCCACACGCCTTCCATGGTTATACCCCCTTTGCCGATCCAGGC